>NC_066873.1:9620583-9920583 GCF_022985175.1 Labeo rohita
AAATAGGTTAGCTGCACACCATTTATGCTGAAACTTAGCAGAAAATTGTTATTCACTTCAGTGGCTGTAATGCCCTATTCGCAAGGGGTGTCAGCATTAATGCTTGACTTAGGGCGTGTCTGAAGCTTGGTGCTGACGCGACCGTCACACTTTTCTGAAGTTGCATAAACGCGGCTGGCTAACGCTTGCGCTAGAGTATTTGCATAAGGCGATCTGATTGACTGACGCTTGCATTGGCGCTTGAAAAGTTGAAAGTTATTCAACTTCTGCCGCAAACAACGTGATGCGACACAGCCACAATACAGTTTGGCAATGCATGACGTCCCTCCATTCAAAGTCAATAAGAAGCTTTAAACGCTGACACGCCATGTGAATAGGGTGTAACAGACTACTTGCTCCTGTTTCTGTTTTTAGTCTTCAGTGATACTTTTGACACTTTCGATCAGTGGTTCACAACTTTTTGTCCTTGAAATCCCCATCTGATAATGTAAAATTGGTATTAAATGGGTCATCAGATGCCCATTTTCCACAAGTTGATATGATGCTTTAGGGTCTTTTTTTTTTAATATATATTTTTGGGCTTTTTTGTGCCTTTAACAGACAGGACAGTAGAGAGATGACAGGAAAGTACTCAGCGGAGAGAGGGGAGGGGGATTCAAACTTGGGTCACCGCAAGTGGAAATATAGTGGAAATGTTCTTATGTTCTTCAGATTATAAAATGTTCTCCACACTCAGAAAAAAAAAATTATTTCAAGGACTGTTCAGTTGAAAGGTTCTTTAAAGAAGCAAAATATGGTTCTTTCATTGCACTGCTGTAAAAAAAACTCCTTTTTGAAACCTTAATTTTAAAGAGTGTGTTTATTTTTTTACAAAGAAAGTGGCCTTTTAAACTCTAGTAAAAGTGACATGAGAGCAATGCATACAATTTATCATGGTATCAAGTCTATAACAGAGTGACAACAGACATGAAATATGCCCCTCCCTTAAATCTGTTCACAAAGAAATACTTTGTCACTACTAGATGCCTGACAGTTGAGTCTGTTACAAGAAACTCATTTGTTGCTTACTAGAACCACCAGAACTATCTGACCTGTGATCTCATATCACAGAAATATCTATGACCTCACTTCTGCACACTGTTATTGAAAATTTTTAGACAAAGCAACTATTTTTAAGGATAAAATAAAATTTAATAAAAGTTGATGTAGTAAAGTTAAAAAAACAAAAAACAAATACAGACTTTCATGTCATGGCAAAATGTTCTGTATTAAAAAAGAAAAAAATAAAATGTATAAAATGTGAGAAACCATATTGTTACATTTGTACATGTTACATTTAGTATGTATATAATACTCATGTAAAAAAATATAGAACATGAATGGTGAAAACCATTAATACATAAATGCAGAAAACAATTACATAAGCCATTTAAGCATTACATTTTCCATGTAAATGTTTAATATAGTAGCTATGTGATTACAGTACTTTGCATTTAACACACTGAATAAAATAGTAGACTAATTAAAATGAAGGAGATTTCATGACATTATTTGGCATAAAACATAATTCACATACATGAACATTGCATTTATGTGCAGAATAAAATGAAAAGGATTTAACAAAAAGGAAATGACAAAAAATAAAAACTTATAAAAAAAAAAAAAAAGTTTCAAACTTGGGATTTTACATTTTTCAAAATATTTTTTTTTAATTAACAAATCAAATTAATATTTCTGTAGCTCTTCAATTTCTAAACATTACATAAACCCCAAAATAAAGGCAACATTGTGTGGCTATCATTGCTTTTTGCCCAGCTGGTCTTCATCATCTCTAGAGTTGAGCAGTGCAGTGCAGTTCAAAAATTTTCAATGTTGTTTGCATAGTAAGGACCAAATAAAAAAGGTAAAAAAAAAAAAAAAAAAAAAATCCATTCACAAGCATATGGTTATGTTGTTTACATTCTGGAGTTTTGAATCACCAACATTACAATCAACATAATTAAACCAATCAGTCCAAACACCAGTGAAGCAATATTCAGGTTCTTTGCTGTCCTGGAGGACTCTTGAGCTCTTCCAGCATCTCCCAGCGAAATTGCTTTGCCTGCCTAGAATAACAGTAATATTAATAAAAGGACAGAATATTTTTGTGATTTTTCATTGATTTATAAGAGCTGTAAAGAAAATAAATTGTATGTGACTTATTCTGCATGAGTAGATGATTGCTGCAACTCCAAGTGGCAAACAGCAACAAAAAGTGTTGAAGATGGACCAGGCCAGATAAGTTGGCTCATTCTTGCGGGATGTATACATTTTCCAGGTTCCATTGACTTTGTTTCCAAACAGATCAAGCTTCAGGTTCTGTTTCAGTGTAGGGAGGGTTGAGGCACTGGTTTAAATAGGGTGGCTGCTGCCAGAGTAAGAGAAGAAAAAAGCTAGGAGAAGGGAGGGGTACCAAAGGGGTACCAAAGGGGTTTTACTTATGGTACTTATCCCCATATCAAGTTACTTATCAAGCTGTGCCTAGTATTCTGAAATGAGTCTGGAACCCTGAATGGCATGACTAAATCTTAAAAGTTTTCAGCTGATTATATACATTTATATACATATATAATAATAATAAAGTTCTAATAAAGTTCCATATTAACTTGTTTAAAGACATTTTCAATCTCCCCATACAGAGAGCAACTTAACTATATAAACAAAAGATTATGCAAAGTGAAGTGGATATTTTAGCAATGTAGCTTTTGTATGCATTTTGTGCATTTGCTAACTACTATAAATTTACTCTTCATTTCACAGTAGTGCAGCTTTTGTGGTTGTTTAAGTCATGGTGAAAATATCTTTAGACTAGTTAGTATGGAATTTTATGTGAACATTATATGAATATATAAATAAATGTATACTAACAGCTTAAGACTTTTAGTATTAGAGAATATTTAGTCCTGACTTTTAGGGTTTGTAACTCTCATTTTAGGATACTATGCAGGGGTGTGTTGTGGGTAGAAATGGGAGTAAGGGGGGTTGTGGTAAAATGTAAAAGCTGTACTGGATGCTTCTGTCTGATAGCTTTGTGGAAGGAGCAGACCAGAAAGACAATGACCTAACTGGAAATGATCCTATCCACAAGACAATTTCACAGTTATATTTTTTGCTAAAAAAGTTACATATAGGATGAGTTCCTATCCACATTTCCTTCAGTAAATGCAAAAATATAGCTTATTATATTGTTTGAAAGTTTATGTTGTCTTTAGGCTCAGTATACTATATATAATTTATATCATAAAAAATTGTAAATAAAATAAGTATATTATGTAGGCAACTGCGTAAAATAGGGAGGTCTGTGTGTTTTGTTGTTCCACACCTATATTTAGATGACTGATAGTGGGAAAGGAAGAAGAGGAAATTACAAGAGGAGCACAAATGATTTATCACAAGTTACCACCTAAAAAGGGCTACTTCCTGTAAATTAACAAATATTATTAACCCCACCCCCAGTTGCCTGCAAAGAAATCAACTTTTGATCCTCATGCACAAATAAGTTATTTCAAACCATTTATGCTGAAACTTAGCAGAAAATTGTTATTCACTTCAGTGGCTGTAACACGTCATTCACAAGGGGCGTCAGCTGCCTTAAAATTTTAAGCTGATTCAACTCAAATATCTAAGTTGTCAATTAGTAGAATTTAACATTTCAAGTTGAATAAACTTTTTTTGAGTTGACTGAACTTTAAATTTTAAGGCAGCCAGGTTACAAATTATTTTAAGTTGACTCAACAAATTGTTTTTTTACAGGATTTAAAAAAAAAGCACTAAGTGGATTTTTATCATTATAAAGTGGATGTGTGCACACACTACCAACACACATTTATGTTCAAACAACTTGTAAAAGTGAATTTTGCATCCGATGATGCATTTAAATTCAGCCCATAAATATAATTAAACATTTAACATTGTAATTCAAATTTAATTCAAAGATAAACTAATTACATTTTTGTTAAATTAGTATTATTCATTGTCATTGTATTGTTTTGATGTTTGTTGATAATACATGAACTCTCTCCTGTCATGCGCATCTCGCCAGTAATGCCGGTTCTGTGATTAGTCGTAGATCTCCTGTGCTGTCAGATGGAGCGGCATTTACTACACAGAGCTGTAGTTCACTGACAAGCTATGCAATATCGTGTTCATAATCTGATATGTTTCGGGATAATGAACTCGATATTGTGTAGTTTGTCAGTGAACTACAGCTCTGTGTAGTAAATGCATGATAATTGCATCCGATTTTTTTGCACAGCCCTACAACTGGGGTTGCTTTATTTATTAGATCAGGTTACTTTTTCTTGAAATCTGGCATTCCCTCACTTGGACCTTTAATACAGCTAGCGCACTCATGTGAGGGAAGAGTTCAGAGGTCACTGGAGGGTGAATTCTTTCGGAGATGTTTTGAAACTAACAGGTCACATGCAGACTAGTTGTGCAATACTTACAAAAAATATTTTCAGGCACATCCAGGATGCGAATCTCCCCTTCCACCACATCCCAAGGGTGCTCTAATGGATTGGAATCTGGTGACTGTAAAGGCAATTTGTATATAGTGAACTCATTGTGATGTTTAAGAAACCAGTTTGAGATAATTTGAGCTTTGTGACATGATGGCACGTTATCCTTCTAGAAGCTGAAATCACAAGACTGGTACATTGTGCTCATAAAGGGATGGATGCAATTAACAACAATACTAAGGTAGGCTCTGGAGTTTAAACAATGCTCAACAGGTACTAAGGGGCCCAACATGTGCCAAGAAATATCCCACACAACATTGCACTACCAGCACTAGCCTGAACCGTTGACACAAAGCAGGCTTTGTGGATCCATGCTTTCATTTTGTCCATGAACCTACCAATTTGAATGTCGCAGCAGAAATCAAAACCTTTTTGAAACCAATCTTCTATTGTCTAGTTTTGGTGAGCCTATATGAACTGTAGTCTCAGTTTCCTGTTCTTAGCAAACAGGAGTGGCACGCAATGTGGTCTGCGGCTGCAGCCTATCTGCTTCAAGGTTTGACGTGTTGTGCATTCAGAGATGCTTTTCGAGTGGTTATTTGAGTTACTGTTACCTTTCTATCAGCTTGAAACAGTCTGGACATTTTCCTATTACCTTTGACACCAATTAGCCATTTTATGTAAAAGCTAGCGATTGCTGTGCATGAAAATCCAAGTAGATCGGCAGTTTCTAAAATACTTAGACTAGCCTGTCTGGCACCATGTTGCATTCAAAGTCACTTTAATTACCCGTCTTCCCCATTGTGATGCTCAGTTTGAAGTTCAGCACATTGTCTTGAACATGTCTGCATGCTTAAATGCATTGAGTTGCTGCCGTATGATCAACAAGCAGTTAAACAGGGAGAAAGTGGCCGGTGAGTGTATTTTATATGTAATAATGGACCATGCTATTCAAGTCACTCCAAGAGGGGGCACAAGAACCTTACATTTGAAGCCCATAAAAGCTCACCCTCAATGAAAGACCGACACAAAGAGGACTGCTGTATTGTAAATAATAAGCAACATTCTTCATGCAGTAGATTAGTTAGTTGTTCTTGTTTATGTTGATATGTTTGACATGTTGATGTCCCAGCTTCCTGCACTTTGATGACATTTGGAGAAAGTGACAGAAAAGAGTGTGTTAAACCATGGGGAACAGGTTTTTACAACAAAGGGATGTAATGAAACTATGGCAGCAGCAGAAATGTCAAACCACAATATTCTCTCTGTGTGTAGAAAAATCATTAGAGGAAATTTCTTGCATTTTTCCACTGCTGACCTCATAAAATTGAATTATGCAATATATAGCACACCACTATTTGCAGCATTCATTTGTTACCCTGTAATAAAATTAAATAAGGTTATTTTAACATACAATGTGTAACATCTCAAAAACTGTCAAACTAGACCTTGAGCAGGTAAAAGTTGAAAATCAAAGAAGAAAAGCAGAGAATTCATGTATTATACATGTAGTATTCAGCTCTGCAGTTCAATAGAATGTTACTGAAGAATGGCTCTGCAGGAATCAAAAACATGCCCTTGTTATAGATGCATGCCCTTTTCCATATGAGTCAGTCTGACAATAAATCTACTATTTAGGTAGCAAATTCTTTTTGAAAAGCAAATAATGAAGTCTTTGTTGAAAAAAAAAAAAAAAAAAACCCTGCCCTTTAAATAACTAATTTTTAAATAACTGTGTTTAAAGTATTTTAATTCTTAAAGTTTGAGGCCAGTTTTGCCCTAAGGCACACTAATTCTCAGTGATGGTGTAAGATGAGCAGCATTGGGACTGTGTGTCTTTTCCATGAAATAAACTGTAGCACAAGGCATATGGGCTTCTAACAGGTGCACTGTGTACTTAAAAGAAATGTCTTTCTACCAATACGTATCCAGCTGTTTTGTATGTACACAGCATTCTAGACACACAAAAGGTATTACGAGTTCAGTCTTTCTGAAACCTTGCCCTTGTCTCAGTGAACACTTTTAATTTCCTTCTTCAGGTTATATTATCCTTTATCGGTGATGTGCTTTGTGTATTGGCCAAAGCATTTATTGCCCTGTACTACTAAATGCATTTGTTTCATTATTTTAGAAGACATAATAGACCAAAGCCTAGTTAGTTATTCAATGAAAATAAAGGGTAAAACATCCCATTATTTTCAATTTCACTGTAAAATATGGTCAAATTTACGTTTTTAACAAGTTTTTTTACAACCATGAATTACACTATAAATTACCGTAAAAAACAGTAATGGTACATTCCCAGAAGTCCCTGTGTTACACATCACATATGATTATATTTTGTGTAAGTTTTGTTTATTTCTATACTTGTCAGTAATGCACATTAAATTGTTTGTGAACATTTTTTAATATTTAGTTGATGGTATTTGTGTTATCCTGATGATATTTTGTGTGTACAGTTTGACCCTCTGCACAATCTATATAGGAGTTTTTGACATTTTTTAAGGACAGGCATCTTTTTGATGAGCTCTGATTTATTATGTGGCTTTCGTTATTACCACCTGTATTTTCATGGTGGTTATCATCAGTATATTTGAAGGTAAAAAGCAGATTTTGTTTTCTGATTTTTAGTAATTATCTGGCAACCATAGTCGCGGTTTGTTTTACTATAATGTAACAGGATATTTTCTATGGAGTACATTCTAAGACTGTTGTTGGTAATTGTATGGCATTGGATGATTATATACTTGTTTAAACAGGAACAAAAGGTTCATGTGATTCACAGTTTTAAGAATTTAGGGTCTATGTTAGTGGTTCTCATTTGGTGACCCATCACTCTGTACATTTTGTATGTCACTATTATTTGATATGCTTAGTTTGGTTCATGGAAGTCTCTCCTAATGAGCTGATGATCTGAATTAGGTGTGTTAGATAAGAGAGACATGCAGTGGATAAGCGACAGAACTGGAGCCAGTGTTTTAATGTACTCAAATAACTAGTGAAACCACAGTCCACAATTGTTTTAGGCAAACTTGATGAACTTGTATTTTGTATGCAAGTCTTGCTGTGTCATGTTTTCTAACCAAGGTTGCAGCCCTATCTTAACAGTCTTTATTTTTCTCTTCTTTTAGAACAGTTCTGAAGAAAATGGAACTGCTGGGAAATTTAAAAATGAAATGAATGATCACTTTTGATATTGACAAATTATTTGTAAATGAAGTAAAGTAATCAATATCTATATCGATATAGCGATATCGAAGCTCCTACCGAAGGACTCGAACCGGTCCAGCCTACGAAGGACCGCCACAGTGACAGCTGCCATTGATGAGCGGCATTAACGTTTGTAAAGTGAACTTTTATATTCAACTGCATAAAACTTGTTGAATTTATTGAAAATCTGTCTCTCCATGGCCCATAATAATCAATAATACAATAAACAACATGAAATCACATTTTAGTAAGATATAAGTCAACAATTAACCACTTTATATTTTGTATTTTTCATGTCATTACAATATTCAAGTCCAAACCTAATACTTTTAAAGTACAATTCGGTAATTAAAAGTCAAAAACTAACAATTGCGGCAGCCTTCGTTTCCATCCTTCATTCAGCTGAATTTAAAGGGTGCATTGGATGTATCTTTTGCGACCTTCAGTCAACCACAATCCTGTGTACCAATACCAATCCTGTGTACCAATTCACAAAAACAAATGCACAAAAAAGAGTCAATACTGATCTTGTCTGAATTTACAATAAAATATAAGACTGTTAAGACAATGTTATATTTTGTTTTGGTGTAAATTACTCGCTAAATGCTAAACTGCCACTAATGTAAGCCACTGGAAGACTATAGACGGCTCTTATTCATTATACTGCATTAATAGAAAGACAAATAACATAAAGATTTGTATTACAAGGTATTTTTCCAAAATTAAGTTTATTAATATTTTTAAACCCTGGCGGTGAGGGCGGGAACACATGTGACATAGCCACGTACATTTACTAGACCGCCTCATTCAAGCGTTTAATGCTGAGGAGGATTGTAGCCTACAAGCCTCCGAAGGACTGAACTAGGAAGGAAGCAGGCTCAGTAGGATGCGTCCTTCAGTTTGAGAAGCACTCATTGGGTGCTTCTCAATATCCCTCCTCATTTCCTCACTCCTCCAGCCTCCATCCTATGACCCGGAAACCGATCAAGCTTCGCCATCTTATTGGAGATCTCAATTCTCTATTTGCACCATGAAGAGGCGAGGATCGAGGAGTGATGAGGCTTCCTGAGGAGTCATGAGCGAGGATACACAGGTATATCCTATGCAGAAGTCTTTTTTGGCAAAAAAACTGATGCACATATAAATTCTCTTCCCCTTTCACATCTGTCGTAATAATTTACACTTAGATTTTACCTTTGCAGTTTAAATAAACCATACATGTCATATATTTCAACAGGGCATTTTGCTTTATTAAGTTTTATTATGAATGCATTAAATAATGAACTTTAACAACATAAGGGCAGATCTCTTTACCGTAGCTGATGATGCGTTCAAGTGATGCTTGAGTGGTTAAGAATATTTCAGTGTTCATCCTTTGATTCCTCCGTCCTCATTTTCTTTCCTTGCATCCTTCCCTCATATCCTAAGGGGGGTGGAGCTAAGACTTGAGGGACGGTAGTAAGGAAAGGAAACGAGGATGCACAAATAAGAAATAAGAAGCACCCATTGTCATGGATATGTTTAGTTATTTTTGTTTCTTGGAGTTTTCATTTCCTGTGTTTGATCTTCTGGTCGCACTTTATTTTAAGGTCCAAGTCACACTGTTAATAAGCCATTAACTATGACTTTTGCCTCAATAAACTCCTAATTTTTTGCTGCTTACTAATAGTTAGTTGTTAAGTTTAGGTATTAGATTAGGGATGTAGAATATGGTCATGCGGAGTATGTGCTTTATAAGTACTAATAAACAGCCAATATGTTAATAATAGGCATGCTTATAAGCAACTAGTTAATAGTGAGAATTGGTCCCTATACCAATATAACTTTCTTTGTATCAGTATTTAGGTTTTTTATGCCATCATCAAGTGTCTGGAGACTTCCTATCCCCAATTCAGAACACCGCCCAACCCAGAGCCTAGCCAGCTATCACCCGCTGCAGTTGCACGAACCCACCGCAGATGGAGGATCAGAGTCCACCACGACAAATGAGCCAGAGCAAGAGGATGTAACTGAGCCTGTCATCACCCCAGAGCCCGAGCCTCATGATGTGTCTGACCAGGTGTGCAAGCTGACAACATTGCACGTGCCATTGGGAGTTTTAATAGAGGATGAGGGAATAGAAAGAAGCCCTGTCCACTCTCCCTAAGGGGGAGCTACAACTGGACTCTGCTAGCATTTCATATGTTTTTGATGATAAGGTCCTACATGTTTTGTCCAGCCCTGGTATTGTTGGTTTTGTCCAACCCTGAATCTCCTGAGCTCCTTTTGTATCCTGATTTCTCACCCAGTGTCCCTCTCCAAGAGCTAGACAGTTCTTCAGCCTTGCCTCTGCTGGTTCTTGCCAGCCCCTTAGCTCACCCTCAGTCAGCGCCATCTAAGCGTTCTGTCTCGTCTTGTGTCTTCCAGTCTCTAGTTCTGCCTATTTTTGAGGATTCCCTGTCTCCGTCTCCAACCACCAAGACCTGGACTCCACCTCGGTCCTTCGATTCATTGGCTCCGCTTTTGCTCCTTGCTTCCTGGTCTCCACCGTGGCCCGTCATCCCACAGGCTCTACCTTTGTCAATCATCGACTCTCCATCGCTACATGATTCCACTCCTCGCACTTTGCCTCATCCCTCCATCCCTCTAACACCTCCTTGGTCCTCAGTTGCTCTGGCTCTGCCGCAGTCTTCTGGGTCCCTGCCTTCGCCTCAGTCTCATGAGCCATCAAGCCTGCCTTGGCCCTCCATTCCCACAGTGTCAATCTGGCTCTTTGGCTCTCTGTTTCCACCCTGAACTCTTCCTCCATTGGCTTTGTCTCCGTCAGTTGCTCCCTGGTGTCGTGAGCCTTACCTCCACCATGGCTTTCCCATCCCTGCTCTGCTCTGTGTCTGGTGTGGCAGGCAACTTTTGTCATCACCACCGGAGTCTCCTTGTGATCCGCCTGTTACCAGTGCACTGTTGCCTGAGAACTCCATACCTCTGCCTGCTCCTTTGCCATCTTCTTTCCCACCTCCTGAGCCCCCACCATCCCTCCTTTTTCTGTTTATTATTGTTGTTTCGGTGTCAGTTCGTGCCTTCCATATGGAGGGTGTAATTTCACGGAAATGTTTAGCTTCTGTTTCCTGGACTTTAAGTTTGTTTTCATTTTCTATTTTTGATCTTCCCAGTTGTCTTGTGTTGTCATGGTTTCTGATTTGATTAGTTCTTTGGTTCAACTGTGTATCATTAACCTTACTTGTATCAGTATTTAAGTTCTTCCTTTTCCTGTGTTCAGGGTCCAGTATCATTTGTGCTGCTTACCAGTGTGCTTTGGATTAAAGACTTTACGTTAAGGACTAGACTCCCTGTCTGTCTGTCAGCAGCACTTTGTAACACTCATTTGGGATAATTTCACTCACTATTACAAGCAGACAATATTGTTCTCCATGACAACTGCCTTCACATAACATGTTGAATGTGATGTATGGAAAACACCTGTAACTGAGGGAGCAACGAGCAAGCTGGTATTAAGAGAATATGCCACGCACTTGATAAAGGTTATTGTCTTATTTAAGAATGAAATTACATTTTTGACATTTGTAGTATTTATGTATTTTAAATACACAAAATACAATCTTTTAGTAAAAGCATGAATCTCATTGGTTGACCAGCTTTATGTGCAGTTCGTAAAAAGTAAAAGTAAAAGAGATTAGAACATATCTCTGTAAAAATCTGATGCACTGACGGCATATAAATGTTTGCGTCGGACTGAACAGACACATTAACAGCTATTGATTCAAAATAAAAAGTTTAACGCACCAATTTTTCAGACTAAACATTCATCTTGGTGTGACAGACTGTATCATTATATAGGAAAAAAAATACACCAAGACATGTTTTTTAATAAAATCTTTTTTGTGTTCCACAGAACTAATGGGGACAATCCAGGCCTAATGGTTAGGAGTCTGACATGTAACCCAAAACCCAGCACTCTCTTCACCCTCAATACTACAACTGAGGTGAGACCCTTGAGTAAGGCACCAAACCTCCAACTGCTCTCTGGGCGCCGCAGCAATTGGCTACACGGTGTGTGTGTGTGTGTGTGTGTGTGTGTGTGTGTGTTTGTTCACTGCTCACTGCTGTGTGTGTGCACTTTCCAAGTTCCAAGTATGGGTCACCATACTTGGCCACAAGTTTTTTAAATAATGAATGTTTGAGAGCTGCTATTTTGTGTGCAATATTCATTACATGGATTGTAAATGAATTGTAGATGGTCCACTGGCTTTTTGCTTGAGGCTGTGACTGCAGTAATTAAACACCAGTGTAACTTCATTGGACTACAATCAGCAAAACCATCAAGTTCACATTCTGTGTTCTGGTCAGTTATTGTCACACCCCTGGACTTTCTAGTTGGTTTCTCCCATCATCTCCCCTGCAGCTCTGTGTGTTTTGGTTTCTCCCTCATTGTCTGCACCTGTGTTTGTAATCAGTCTGTGTCTATATAGCGTGTGTTTTCCCTCTTGCCTTGTCAGACGTTGATGTTGTTACCCTGTACTCCTGTGTTTCCCGTTGGTTCCCCTGGATTATTATTAAACTGTTCGTGTTTCTACGTCGTTGTTTTGTCTTGTCGTTCAGACATATAGAGTAATAATCTGGCAGTAAAGCCCAGAAACAAACAGGTAGAAATAGAGAGGGTAATCAGGGCATAGTGGGGATCAGGTGCCGTAGCAATCAGCGCGAACCCAGATTGCGATAGCCGACATGTGGGGGAGAGAGAGGGAGGGAGAGATGACATAGAAAGAAAAGGCTAGATGACGAGAGTCAAACCCGGCTCGTAACAGTACCCCTCCCCCGAGGAGCGCTCCCAAGGCCGAGGACTGACGCGAGCGAAGGAAATCATCGATGAGCGAGCGGTCCAGGATGTCCCGGGCCGGAATCCAGCTTCTTTCCTCCGGACCGTATCCCTCCCAATCGACCAAATACTGAAAGCCCCTTCCCCGAGGGCGGACAGCCAACAACTTCTTGACCTTAAAGACAGAGGGGTTCTTGACAATGACAGGGGGGGAGGGAGGGGAAGGACGGGAGGGAGGGCGGATGACAGGTTTGATACAAGAGACGTGGAAAACTGGGTGAACTCGACGTAAACAATTGGGAAGTCTTAGACGTACCGCTACCGGATTGAGGACCTTGACAACAGAAAATGGACCGATAAACTTGGGTGCAAGTTTGCGCGACGGCGGTTGAAGAGGCAAATTACGAGTGGACAACCAGACTCTCTGACCACAGACATAACGAGGGGCTCGGGAACGGTGGCGGTTGGCGGCACGGCGAGTGCGCTTTCTAGTTTGACATAAAGCCTGCCGCACCTTTCTCCAAGTACGTCGACAACGACTGATTAGGGCTTGGACGGAGGGTACGGAAGCTTCTACCTCCTGAGAGGAGAACACCGGAGGTTGATAACCGAGACACGCATGAAAGGGGGAGAGGCCAGTAGCGGATGATGGCAAGGAGTTATAAGCATATTCGGCCCATCGAAGATTCTCGCACCAAGAGGCGGGGTTATGGGCTGCAAGAGTACGGAGCAGGCGCCCGAGAATTTGATTGACGCGTTCGGCTTGACCATTAGTTTGTGGGTGAAAGCCTGACGACAGACTGACCGTAGCCCCAATCTGTCGGCAGAATTCCCTCTAAAATTGGGAGATAAATTGTGGACCTCTGTCAGAGACAGACATCGGAGGGTAAACCGTGAATCTTAAAGACGTGGTCAAAAACCGTAAGAGCGGTCCCTTTAGCAGACGGGAGTTTAGGTAGAGGAATAAAATGGGCTGCTTTCGAGAAGCGGTCAATAACGGTAAGAATTACCGTATTGCCTGCCGAGGACGGCAGCCCTGAGACGAAATCTAGCGCGATGTGCGACCACGGACGGGACGGAATGGGTAGGGGGCGAAGCAGACCGGCAGGAGGAGAATTACTAGACTTAGACTGAGCACAGACTGGACACGAGGCAACATAGCGGCGTACATCACGGACGATGGCAGGCCACCAAAAACGTTGGCGGACTGAGGTCAGGGTACCCCTAACTCCGGGGTGAATGGCTAACCGAGAAGCATGACTCCAACGAAGTACCGCTGAACGCACAGACTCGGGAACGAATAACTTGCCCTCCGGGCAATCGTGAGGGATAGTGACGTGAGAGAGAGCTCTTTTGACTTGTTGCTCGATTCCCCAGACCACTGCCCCAACCACACGGCCCTTAGGCAGGATAGACTCTAAGGGTGGGGGGTCATCTGGTGATTCGAACTGACGGGAGAGCGCGTCAGGTTTAGTGTTCTTGGAACCGGGTCTAAAAGAAATAGTAAAATTGAACCAGTCGAAAAATAAGGCCCAGCGTGCCTGTCTGGCGTTTAATCTCTTCGCTGAGCGGATATAGGCGAGGTTGCGATGATCTGTCCAGACTAAGAATGGGAGAGCCGCACCTTCAAGCCAGTGTCGCCATTCACAGAGTGCTAAACGGATGGCCAGGAGTTCGCGGTTGCCAACATCATAATAGCGCTCGGCTGGCGAGAGACGATGGGAGAAAAATGCGCACGGATGAATCCGGTTGTCCAGCGGAGAACGTTGGGACAACACGGCGCCCACACCGACATTCGACGCGTCGACTTCGACAATAAACTGATGTGTGGTGTCGGGGGTAATCAAGATAGGTGCGGAGGAGAATAATTTCTTAAGCTTATCGAAAGCCTCCTGGGCCGACTCGGACCAGACAAAACGAGTCTGAGTAGAGGTGAGGGCGGTCAGGGGTGCGGCTACTTGACTGAAGTTTCGTATAAAGCGCCGGTAAAAGTTTGCAAATCCCAGAAATCTCTGGAGGGCAGTACGGGAATCAGGAATGGGCCAATCGATCACGGCACGCACCTTCGCTAAATCCATACTAATGCCATCGGCAGACACGACATGGCCCAAAAAAGTTACCGACTTGACATGAAAGACACATTTCTCGGCCTTTACAAAGAGGCGATTCTCCAGCAGACGTTGTAATACACGACGCACATGCTGGACATGATCAGAGACGGAAGGCGAGAAAATCAGTATGTCGTCCAAATAGACAAAGACGAAAATATTAAGCATATCCCTCAGGACATCATTTACGAGCGCTTGAAAGACAGAGGGCGCGTTAGCCAAACCGAAGGGAAGAACCCGGTACTCAAAGTGACCGAGCGGGGTATTGAAAGCCGTTTTCCATTCGTCTCCCTCCTTTATGCGTACTAGATGGTAAGCGTTACGGAGGTCTAGCTTAGTAAAGATCTTTGCTCCCTGCAAAATCTCAAAGGCTGACGACATAAGTGGCAATGGGTAACGGTTCTTGACAGTTATGTCGTTCAAGCCCCGATAATCAATGCAGGGACGCAAAGAGCCATCCTTCTTGGCCACAAAAAAGAACCCCGCGCCGGCGGGAGACGAAGAGGGAACGATAGTACCAGCGGCTAGTGATTCGGAGAGGCGATTCGCGGAGGCGTGCTACCAGGAATGAGATCAATACTGCAATCGTATGGTCGGTGAGGAGGGAGAGAAGCGGCCCGGGACCGGCTGAACACTGCCCGCAGATCGTGATACGCCCTCGGGACACCAGAAAGGTCATCAAGCTCCTCCTGAAATACAGAAACAGAAGACACAGCAGGTACAGCTGAGACTAGACACTTGACATGACACGACAAACCCCAAGAAAAAATGGTTCCCTTAACCCAATTTATCTGAGGATTATGCTGAGTTAACCATGGGTGACCCAAAACAATTGGGGTAAGAGGGGAGCGAAAAACTAAAAAGGTAATAGTCTCTTGATGGTTGCCAGAAATGGTAAGACTAACCGGGATGGTGACACGGAGGATCTTAGACAAGACGCTCCCATCCAGAGCGTAAACAGGGAGAGGATCTACCAGTTCTTGAAGGGGGACACCGTGCTGGAGAGCCCAATCCTCATCAATGAAATTGCCCTCGGCTCCCGAGTCAATGAGGGCAGAGCAGGAACGGGAAGATCCTTCAAAAAACAACAAAGCTGGAAAGGTGGTGCGAGGAGAATTAGCTGGGGAGAAGGTAGTCACACTCCCCGATCTACGGACGAGCTCTGTCTTTTACTGGACACTGGATAGCGAAGTGTCCCTCAGCGCCACAGTAGAGACACAGCCTGTGATGAATTCTGCGTTGGCGCTCGGCCCCAGAGATGCAAAGGCTGCCCAGTTGCATAGGCTCAGGATCGGTCCTCGGCGTGGCTGAGGAAGAAGAGGTTGGGATGGGCTGGAGAGGCGGGACAGGTACACGAGCGCGGCGGCGCCACTCAAAACGCTTGTCAAGGCGGATAGCCAACTCCACCATCTGATCCAGACTAGACGGCACATCGCGAGAGAGAATCTCCTCCCTGACCTCCTCCGTCAAACCCTCCAGGAAACGCGCCGTGAGAGCTGGCTCATTCCACTCGCAAGTGGCGGCCAGGGTGCGAAATTCAATCGCGTAGTCAGCCGCGGACCGCTTTCCCTGGCGAAGAGATGAGAGCAGACGAGAAGCCTCCTGGCCGAAGACAGAGCGGTCGAACACCTTTATCATCTCCTCCTTAAAAAGAGAAAAATGTTCACAAAAAACAGCCTCCATCTCCCACACTGCCGCTCCCCAGTCACGAGCTCGTCCAGAAAGGAGAGAAATGACGAAAGCGACCTTAGCGCGATCCGCCGCATAGGTGGCAGGCTGTAGAGAAAAAACCACTTCACATTGAGTAAGAAAAGCACGGCACTGTGTGGGCTGACCTGAGTAGCAGGGAGGATTGTTAATCCGAGGCTCTGAATGAAAACGGGGTGGTATGACGGTTGGTTCAGAGCGCAGGGACTGCAGCTGGTTGGTCAATTCAGTTACAGGAGGGCTGACAACCCCTCCACGGCATACCTGGCGGCGGAGAGCTCCTCCTGGTGTCGCCCCAGCATGGCACCCTGAAGTTCGACAGCGGAGCGAATGGGGGTCTCCTTCGCTGGATCCATGATATGGCCAGATTATTCTGTTGTGAGAAGAGTGAAGGACCCAGAGGCGAAAGCCGGGAAAAGCAAACAGAAGTCTTTATTCGTTCTTGGCAACGATAGTAATAATATTAACACAGGCTGTCTGCCGTCTACTTCCACTTCTGTAGCGCAGAACAGGGAAAATACAGGAACGAAAAGTCACAGTCTCAGCTGGAGCGCGCAGACTCCGGCAGCGCAGCAAGGGGGGATTCCTCAGCAGGTACGAGTAAGCCAGCGGTGGGCGTCCCGGGAATGATGAGGCACCGAAGGCGCAAAACAGGATGACTGGGCAGACAAAGAAGACTCTAGACAGTTACTTGCAATACGACAGGACCGGACAATAAACACGACAGGACTAGACTTCACTTGACACGACTAAACTTATCTTGCAACAGGTAGAGGGTCTCAGAGAGACGGTGTTCAGACATATAGAGTAATAATCTGGCAGTAAAGCCCAGAAACAAACAGGTAGATATAGAGAGGGTAATCAGGGCATAGTGGGGATCAGGTGCCGTAGCAATCAGCGCGAACCCAGATTGCGATAGCCGACAGCTGGGGGAGAGAGAGGGAGGGAGAGATGACATAGAAAGAAGAGGCTAGATGACGAAAGTCAAACCCGGCTCGTAACAGCTGCAATTAGATCCTGCCTCAAACTACTCCTTGTCCCTGCAACCAGCCCTTGAGAGAAAAACAACAACAAAATAGAAAGAAACCTAAAATCTCCAAAACCAAATTAAACATTCCATACCAAATAAAACATTATAGAATACAAAGGAGTTGGTAACACTGTAGATTTAGGAACGTTATTCACTATTAACTAGTTGCTTATTAACATGCATATTACTAGCGTATTGTCTATTAGTACTTAAAAAGCACATATTAATGGCTTATTCTGCACAACCATATTCTAGATCCATTAACTCTACCCCATACCTAAACATACAGTAACTGCTACAAAAACTACTTACTATCAATAAGCAGTAACTGGGAGGTTATTGAGGGAAAACTTAGACTAAGCAAGGAGGACATGCAAATTATAAGGGATTTCGGATTGAAACAGGGACAAGAAACAGGACATTTTCAAAATAAGAGTTCAAATGTACATTGACAGCTTTCCCCAACTTTCCTGTTATTTTAGACAGCTGAAGAGATATATATTTTTTAACCATAGTTTTTAAAGTGCCCCTATTATGCCATTTTAAAGGTTGCTAATATTGTTTTAATAGACTCCCAAAACAGGTTTACATGTATGCAAGGTCAAAAAACACTTCAGTTTTCTCCAAAAATAGATTTAATTTTACCCCATTTCTAAATGATTCATAAACGACTCGTGCAAAGCAGTTCGAAGAATCAGTCTCTCTAAACCCCTCCTTTCCGTGAGCCTTGACTGCTGTGATTGGTCAGATGGCGCAGTCCTTTATGATTGGTCTACCGCGTACAGCGTGTCGGAAAACGAAACGCCCACTGCCATAACTGACTGACAGCCCTGGATACTTGTCAATACATAGAAAAGATGGCATCGATTTTACCATAACAATTCCAGCCAGAGTCTGACGATGAAACGGTTGAAGTGGCTGATCGACAAGTTAGCACGGTCTACCGTGGAAAGTGCTCGCAATTTGCTTATGTAAGCGAACCGGGCACACCTCTATGTTGTAAACTTCAACATTGTATGATGCATTAAGCGGTTTCACACCGAACACGGAAAGCGCTGCGCTGGCCGCTGGGTTCAGTGCAGCCCTTCAGAGCGCAGCGGCAAAACTTCATTTGAACAACTCATTTGAACTTTGTCCGCGGCGCATCCGCTTTGGTCGAGACCGAAACAAGCCGTCCACACGCGGCGGAAGGCATTGAAACGAATGGGTTTCATAGCACAGCGCTTTCCGCATTCGGTGTGAAAGCCGCTTCGTGCACCATCCTTTATCATTACTCCAACTAATGAGACAGACAGACAGTCAAGCTGCATCAATCACAAATTGTCAGACTACAGTGGGTCCACAGCTGAACAACAGAACTACAGAAGCGTGATTTAGCCGGTTAGCATGACATGTGCAGGGTTGTTACACAACATAACATACACAACTACGTATTTTGAACGATCACTAGAAAATACAATCTTTGTAGATTCATCATCTTTTGGAAGTGAATATAAAACAGTTTTACTCACAGCGTAGGATACAGCGTCTTCTGTATAATGTACGTGTAAATTTCCATGTGACGTAAACCCCATGGAAATGTATGGGCGGGCAAGTTGTTCGCGACGTAGAACGTGGGCGGACATTATGCAAATCTGTTACTTCGTGACGTGTGGCCGTAACAGAAAAAGATTTGAAATCCTGACGACTCGTTTAGGCAAATGTGAGTCGACTCTCTTTTTTTTGATAGACAATAACTTTATGTATCGTGCACTGTCGGCTTCACAACTTTGCAGATACAGCTACATGACACACTGCATGACAGATCATATTTGAAAATGCATAATAGGGGCACTTTAAGGCAGCAAGTTTCTCCCACACCTGTCAGCGTCTACCTAGCAACTGTTGCTGCAGATGTTCAGCACCGCAACACAACATGCATTATCACCGGATAGTGGAAAATGGCTCAAGAAGATGAGCTTCTGTTCTCATCTCATGTTTCTCTCCTCTTCTTTGCACAATCGAGTTAAGCTTAGCCATGATGAAACGGGAAAGCCCTCTCTAGTGGTCTAGTGGTGCATGTACCTTTGCAACAAGCATGTGAGACAGAGCCCGGAATCACAAACCACTGTTTGCTTACTGCACACAGACTTGCCTTTTTTTTTTAAATATAAGCGTATAAGCCTACTGAATTCAAGTCAGTAGAGGACCAGCTTTTCCTCCTTGAGGAAATACAGCTCCAGTTAACCATAGAATCTTTAATTGAAATCTGGATTATTAAGCACTGTTGCATTTTCAGTGCACACAGATATTAAAGGCTGTGAATGTTTTTCACACTCCTATGTTTATTCCACTGGGTTTACGACTGTCTTGGGGACGGGTTGGGAAGGGGAACAGCCACTGCTGCAAACTAGGGCATGAAGATATCAGCCTATCAAGCTAAGGTAGGGTCTCACATGCTTCTTAATGTCTGAACAGGGACTGTTGCTTCCACTTTTTGCACTCAATGCTTTAATTCAGGTATTGCGTTTTCATTCATATTTTCTGGACGATCAGGTTCCATCTTGCTCTCTGGAGATGACCCAGTAACTATCTGACATAGTTATGGTGATCTTTCCAGATATTCAGATTACTAAATTATTTAAGTATGCCACGCAGAAGTGTTATATGGTTCATACGGTGATATAAATTGCTGTGACCCTTGCATACCACAAATAAGGTATCCAAGGTGGCCCCTGTGCTTTCTATTGCTGGAGAAAGCTGACATAATTGGCTTGTTTTGTCCATGTAATATATGTCATATGTGAAAGTTCCCCTCTTCTGTGTGATTGGCATATGGTCTCTGCCACTTTGCCACATGCATGCTAGACATGGATAGCAAGAGTGGGAACTAGTGGTGCAGAATATTTGAGAAAGATACCAATCAATGTGTGGTATAACACATAGGTCATCCAGAACCAACATATTTTTTGAAGTGTCATGAAAAAGCTCTAATTGCCCCTTGCTACACTTTTCAGACAGTTTACCGGAACATATTGTATAATTCAGTTTTCAGCTGTCTTTGCAGGTAGGACATCTCAGCTTTTGTGTAGGAGGTCCAACGTTCCTTTTATTGGGCATCCATACAGTAGCTTGTGTGTTGCAAAGCACACATACTTCACAATATGTGAAGAAGAGGAATAGAAGTGTCACTGATAAACTTCCTCAGAATATTCTGACAGGTTTGATTATTGAAGGGCTAGTCCTTTGAGTTGAAGGGCTGGCAAGGGGAAGATAGTGGCAGTTTATTAGTTGAAAGGTGAAATTTCCCTTGGCCATCTTGGATCTCATTCTATTCAGGGGTCTGCAGTTCTGCTCCTAGAAACCCACATTTTGAATGTCTCCTTTATCTAACACACCTGATTCAACTCATTAGTAGAGACTACAAGGGCTAAACTGGGTTTGTACAATAAGGGAAATATCCAGAAATTAAGATATCCAAAATGTCAAGGTCTTCAGACTGACAGGAAACTTTCAGGCAAGTGTCTTGAAACAGGGTGGAGCCAAACTCTACAGGACACTGGCCCTCCAAGAGCAGGTTTGGATGCTCTTGATCTTGATGTTATAGCAGAACAAAGCAGGGAAAGCCTTAGGGAACTGGTCAGCATAAACCCCTATTCCAGCAAGGCAGTTTGAGTGCTGGTTCAGAGCTTAGTTTCATGTTAGTTCTTTGTCTTTCGACACCCAAAGCACCAGCTCTGAACCAGTGGAAGTGGTTCGTAAGTAGCACCAAAACATTGCTGGTCTAGAAATAAGAACCGTTTGCATCAGGGGCTGGGGGCGTGGTTACGGTGAAACAAGATGAACAGAAACTTTTGATCACCATTTTGAAATAGCAGCTAAACACAATAGGTACGATTAAGCACAAACAACAGTGGATTCGCCATGTTTGGATGTCGATAAAGGTTTGCAAAGCCATGAACATCAATAGCAACGCAACATCTGCCATTGTTGATGGCGCTACTGTACTTACGTTACTGGGAAAGATGAGATGTATTCAGTTACGTAAGGCTCTGTTAAAAGGCAAACTGGTTCTTAGAAGGCTTACCAGTCGAACCAACTCAAATGGCAATGGCACTAGCTCTGAACTAGCACCTGGTTCATGCTAGTGGAAAATGGATAATAGTGACTGCCCTATTGAAAAAAAACAAAAACAAAAACAGCATATGCTGGTTAGGTATGTTTTGAAGCATGCCAGCTGGTTTGAGCTGGTCTAAGCTGGCCATGTGCTGGCCCTAAACAATTAGCTCCTGCTCAGGACCAGCTCATAACCAGCTCAGGACCAGCTTAAACCAGTTCATGACCAACTAAGTACCAACTTAAACTAACTGCCTTGCTTCAAAACATACCTAACCAGCATATGCTGTTTTTTTCAACAGGGTGATAACCAGGAAGAACTGGTACCCAGAGTTGCTCCATTTTTAATGGGCCAACATTGTCTGTGTAGATCACAGGTAATGGCTATAATGGAGCATTATCTGACCAACAAACAACACTGATTTTTCGGCCTGCACATTAATGTACAGGACGAGTAGAAATTGATATGAATGTATGTCTTCTGGTGGCAAAGGTGACATATATTTACACAATACATTTTATACTTTCTATATCAGGGGTGTTCAATCCTGCTTACAGCTCTAACTTGAATTAAAAACACCTGAACCAGTTAATTAAATACTGAAAGCAAAGCTGCTCCAAAGTCTCTAAAGTTAGAAAAGAGGCATAACACAATGGTACACAGGGAAGGAGACCATAGGTAGTTTTTTTTTAAAGGATGTCAATGGCTTCACTATGCCTGATAAACTACTTTTGTGGGAAAACAGCTTATCATTTAATGAATGGCTAATCTTCAACATGTTTGGCATTAAACATTTGTTTTGGATTTGTAAATTTTTAGAGCTTACACAGAAAAAAATGACTTTATAAGGAAAGTCAAAGACAATGCCACAGGTTGGATTCAGTTCACGGCACCATTCATTAATTTCTGTGGTATCTGCAAAGAATGATAGACTGTCGCACAACAGAACAGTGATTCATTAATGCCTAAGCTATGATGTGATTGGTTATGAAGGCACATGTGATAGAGCTGTTGACCTTGGTATCTCCCAATAATAAGACTGTCTTTGCAGGTGTGTTGTAGTAGGTTGGAGCTAAACTAAGTACCAAAGTGGCCCTCCAAGAGCAGAACTGGACACCTTGCTCTAATTTTATAATAATATCCCATTGTCAAGAACATATTCATCATTACACAGACAGGTAGATGAGTTGACCTTCACTCCACATGCTTTAAAAAGGGGCTTCAAAGACTGTTCCAGGGAATCTCTTCCAGGGGTGCTTAATCCTGCTCCTAGAGATCTACCTGCAGAGCTCAAATTCAAGTCTAATCAAACACACCTGAACCAGATAATCAGAGGTTTGGGATTCATACAAACATAGCAGATAACTGTTGTTGTGTTAAATCTGAAGGACCTTCTCTCTGCAGAGTTTACTTCCAAACCTAATCAAAGCCTTGAACCAGCTATTACAAACAAATATATCTGAGAAGGTTGGAACTAAACTCTGCATGGTAACCCTCCAGGAACAGGGATTAACAACCCTGTATTAAAAAAGGGTTGAAGCTGAACTAAATGAAACTAAATTAAATGAGTTATTCAACACAAGCAAATTACAAATTTTCTTTGCCAAAGTTTCATGCAGGCACACAGTCGTATGATTTTGGATTAGCAAACAAGGGAACTAAATTTCAAATACTGATCTAATACATTAACAAAAACATGAACAAACTCTTTTTATTGTTACACTAGGTGTCCAGCAACTTCATCCTGGTACTAAGTGTCTTTTTTTTTTTTTAGGGGTTCAAGTGTATAGCGCTGAAACCAAATTGTAATTGTTAGAATGGCCAAGGATCAGCAATATCCACATAAAACTGACCAAACCATAAGTCGTAGAGGCTTGAAACTTGGAGGTATGGTAGTAGTCACACCACCAACAATGTCACCAAGGCTTGCACCAATCGGCCTGACGGGGGCGCTACAGTGATCAAAAGTACGAAATTGCTCATAACTCCTAAACCATCGGTCGCAGGCTCAAATGTCTTATGTTGTTGGAATCCTTGGCTCATGTTCTTGGTAAAATTTTTTGGGTATTTTGGATTTTTTTAAAAAACCTACTTTTGCAAACTAGTCCTAGGCTTTTCACCCGGTTGGAACCAAACCGTTGCGGAAAGATTCTCTGTTGAGTGACTATCAGTAATTATCAAAAAAAAAAAAAAAAAAAAAAAAAAAAAGTTAAACTTTCAACTCACTGTCGCAAAGGGACACCAAAACATTCAAAAGGGGCAGGTCCACTTTTTGTAAAATGCCTATAAGGGAATAAAATATCTTCGCCAAACTCAGAACACCTATGTAAGAGATCCATCTGAGGTCACAGGAAAAAAAAAAAAAAATCAGAATGGAACGAAACTTGGTAGGCCTGTTTGACTCATGTCCCCAAAGGTATCGCATTTTCAAGGTGCGTAAATGATTACGTTGCACTGTTTGATATGATAGAATTTCTCATTCCGGACAACTTTGCCTCTAGAACCACTGCTGTCAATCAAATTGCTTGTTAAATGATCAAGAAGATTTAAAAAACCTACTTTCGTGAACTTTCAATCTGGAAAAAAACATTGCGGCACAATTCTCTGGACTCTCTAGGTCAATAATTATCAAAAAGTTTAAATTTACCCTTTGCAAAGCTATAGCGGGGTCATTTAGAAAAGGAACCTGTCCAAATCTACCCCAAATCCTAAAGGAAAACTCAAAACTTAACAAGACCTGCTGAGCGCATGCGATTCTAAACAAGCAAAGCTTTAAGGAGACTGGACAACAGCTGGCGCTATAACAGTCAAAAACTTTACAAACATGATATTTCTATGGTAAATTACCTGGATTTGCCATTGATTTAGGTGGTTACAGGGTTGGTAAATAATGTCTTTTTCCATATGTGCTTAAATACCTTAAAGCGCTTGTGCCCTGGTAATTACGGCTTGCAACTAAATCTCCAGCAGTCCTCTTTCTTTGATTAGGCTTTGATTTGTTTCATTGTAGTCAGGAATTGTAGTCAGTTACAATTTAAATTATTAATAATATTTAGTGTGGAAAGTTGGAAGTTGCCTTTTTAGTGTGTTGTGCAATTAAGTAATTTGTGCAATGCAGTTGTCTGAATCAGGTCCTGAGGACAGACTGCTCCCCGTCTCCTCTTTGAAGTGTTGTTCAGGTCAAAACCCAGTGATGGCAGAGTCCTTTTAAGTGGTGATAGGTCTTAGTCAGGGTCTCTTCAGGGGGTGTTGCTGATTTTCTGAAGTGTGTCTCAGGGGAAATGTCAAACTTCATCAGCAGTGCTTACTTCAGATTGTTGTTGGTTCAGGAGGACTTCTTGTCCATGAATTTGGCTATCACAGTTTAGTCCTCTTTAGTCACACTACCTTCACCTAAAATACGTTTTCTTGGGGTTTGCTGTCTCTTGTTCAAATGTCTTGTTCAAATGTCTTGTTCAATCATTATGTGTTAGCATTACATTGTGATGGAACTGTAATGAAAATCATCCAGCCTTTAAATATGTATCCTGCAAACCTGGTAAATTGAATAATTTACTAAACTTTAATAATAATAATAATAAAAAAAAACTTTAGGTATAGAAAGATATTAAGAATTACTTTTAGAAAATATATTGAAAATGTACTTTTCTACACCGTGTTGTTTATGCTTATAACATCTTCCCTGAAAACAAGTTTTAATATTTATTCCAATTCTGTTTCTTAGGTGAATTAATCTAGTTAAAAATATTTATTTTAATGGAACAAGTCAACAAGTGTAATCTGATGGCCTAGCATTCATCATACATACATTCAGTTTGCGGACTGGACTGCATTTATTCCATATTCCAAAATGTGAAAATGAATGAATAGTGTCAATTTGTGGTATTTAAGGATTCGCTTAGACGGCATCAGATTGCTTTTACGTGCCGTTTTGTGTACCGTTGAGCCTTATAACCAATCAAACGTGCTTATGTTGAATTTAGGAATGCATTGGCCAATCAGAGGCGCTTAGATTAGTAAGTGCTGAAAACGTTGGAGATGTTGTTGAGTGTGCTTAATATGTAAAGATTTCAATTATAATATTTAAGGAAAAAATATAAGGGAAGCTTGAACATATCAAGCCAAAGGGGCAATAAGGACACATGATCAACACTCTGCCTCAATTTTATGTGATCAGACAGATTGTGACTGTGAGCATAAATCAGATTAGGCAGGTCCTGTTTCTCCCCCTCTCTGTAGTCTCATTAGATGCTAAAGCATTCATTTCACAGGGCCATTCTTTACACTTGACAGGATGCCTATTTCAAAATCCTCAGGCCACATAACACTGCTATCAAGCAAAATGGCTAACAGCAGATTTACTAATCATCTAAGGGCACTTGAAATGTAATATAGCTCACTGATAGCACTGTTTACGTGTCCACGCAGTCTGTGTTGTTTTAGCACCCAGCTCATTAATGGAATTATTAGGTAACACTGCAAGCCCAATAAATTAGTGCTGAATGCAGTTTGCATCCTGCAATTCTTCATCTTGCAGGTCGGTTCTGTGTGGAAGTACAGTACAGTAGCAAGTTTTGGAGGATTTAGAAGACTGCGATGTAGCAAACTTTACTGGCAATTTGCAGTATCATTACATTGCTGCAATCAAGACTCTTAAATTGACTATTTAAAAGATAGAACATGTGCTTGACTGTACCGCACATCTGGAAATTTCTAGTTATAATGTTCTTCTCCATCATTTGATTACTATTTGGTTATGGTCATTACGTCTTATAAGGGTCATTCTTCTTTTCCAGTGGCAGGTGGTATCCTTCAGTTTTGGAACAGCAAGAATCAACTTTAAATAGTAATAAATCATAAATTGTGTGCACATTTGCATTTTTAGTGTACAAAATTAGTGCACTGTCCATAGCAATGTATTGTCTTCCTTCATTCTGAATGCATATTTTATGTTTGAGAAATATGATGTGTAGCAAAATTGTCATGTCCCTCTCATACCTCATGATCAAAAAGTCATGGTTTTTCCAAGTACATAGTAAGTTATTTTTCTTTTCAATTTCCACATATTTAGTTTTTTTATGTTCCACACCGTATTAAAACAAGTTAGTTCAGCCTCAATATCTGCAGCCCCTTAATATATAATATATAAATATGTGTAATGCAAAACTGGTAAACAGAATAATTTTGGCGTGTTTGATTTTTAAAAATCTAAATGCATTTTGATTTCTTATTACTGGGTCTAGTATAATATACTATTTTAAATGCATAGCCATAAAGTATATTAATATTTTGAATAACAAGCATTGTGACAAATGATTATGCCTATCGTTTGCAATTCAAGAATGAGACAATAATCCTAATTTACTTAATATGCAGCCTAATGTACTTAGATAAGAGGTGTGTTTGTACTGCAAAGAATGCCAGTTACTTAATTCAAATATGTATCAACGTCTGGTTTAACTGCAACATGATTATTCAAGAAAAAAAATGCAGGGTTTCAAGTAGCTCAGCTATTTAGTGAATTCATCCTTGAATGCTAATCATAAATCTGGGCATTGAAGTTGGAAGAGGAAAATGAATGCACATTGTTCACATTATTTTCATAGATGGAGAGGAAGAAGCCTAAAAGCAAAGTGGGATTCTAATCTCTATCCGTGGGAGTGTTCTTTCTGTTCTTGGTGTTAATTTGGTGTGATCCCCATCCCACTGGCCTGCATTGTGCTCTGATCCAGAAAGCTGAGCAGTTCCACAGTGCTCCCTCCCTTCTCTCTCATATACTTTCTCTTCTCCTTTTCTCTCTGTACTGCTGTGAGGGCATCAGGTGGTGTCAGAACTCATCAGGCTGAAGGCATCACCAGTCCCAAGTGCAGTTCATTTGATTGTCACATCTAGAGGAGACTCACAACATCCTAACAATGGAGGTGGTAGAGAGATTTAGAGATGGAGAGCGAAAGCGCGTACAGGGTTGTGACCTGTGCGCAACTAACAGACAATGATTTATCTACCCTGATGCCCTGTTTCAAAGTGATTTGGGAGTGACTGAGGTATTGCAAGATACTTTCAATGGATTTACTGCTTGGTTCCAGATTCTACAGCAAACTACTAAATTTTCATGACACATTCTTTAAATGTGAATGAATTTTGCTAATAATCTGCAGCTGGGAGGACATAGAGACTAGAATGGCAGACAGTCATGTTTTCCTTGGAGGGAAATTTAAGTTTACAGTTTCTGTTTTGCTTAAACAATAACACAGCCATCAGTGTTGACTTGAAACATTACAAAGGATTTCATCAGCCAATTCAGAGCTGCTTCAGTGTCAGGTATCTAGGTTATTTGCGGGAATGTAAAAGCTTCCACTAGAAAGAATGTGTAATTTGAGACCACAGTTCTTAGTACAAAGCAAATTTGGCATTCACCTAAATCTGTCATTCGCAGTAACCCATCAGTTAAACATGCACAAATGCATTTACAGAGATTTTGTTGAAATTTCATTAGTGTGAGCTGATGTTTGATGTAATAACTTCCCATTTTAACTATGTACCCTCTTCGGCATGCAGAGGCATTTGCTGTGATTCAATCACAAATGACCAGTCAAGACGCATTACTGTTTTCGCCTAGTATTAACATCAAATGTATCTTCTGTGATCGCTAACATTCAAATTTCATCAATTTCTTAAATTATCACACTCTACATCAGTTTCGTGGGAGTGCTGATTGCTGTACATAATTATTATTGAATAACTGAACCCATGTTGTGAGGCTTGCAAGTAAAAGGGAACAAAAAGGAAAGGAGCTGGACAGGAAGCCAATGGAAAACTTTCAGCTGTAAGCCACATGTTTTGTCTTGGTAGGTTTTGTGAGGCTTATCAACATAAGTAATAACGCAATTATTATGAGACAATGTCTACGGACAAAATTGTTTATAATCGCCCATTTGACAGAAGTGGTGTTTAAAGAATGATGTTTAGTGCAAAAATCTTTGTAAATCCCTTCTTACACTCACATCTGGTCGGGTGGTTGCATACTGTCCAACAGAAAACGCTTCTGGCTGGAACTTTACAAGTACTCCAGTACTACTCTCTATTGGAAATGAATAACTTGTAGTCTGTTGTTTATCAACTTTACACTGTACATGTGTTGTTGTCATGTGTTTATGAATACTTGCATTTGCCTGTCTTGACAGGGGAGTTACTTGAGACTTGCAAAACTTGAGACTTGACTTGGGACTTTAATGCAAAGACTCGAAACTTTGCAAAAGAATGACTTGGTCCCATCTCTGCCATTTATATTGCATTTAGCGCTGACCATTTCTGACTTTCAAAAATGGATGTTAATGCCAGGCATTAATGATTTCATTCAACTCTGTGTTTTGTCACCTCCAACCAGAGCTCATCCCATAAAAGCACCAATGGGAGTGGAAAGTTCTGTGGATTATTTATCACAGTGTGTGAATTAAAGAACACAGATGCTGCCAGATCTTTTTCATAATGACCAATGTAATCTACCAAGAACAGTGCAAATTGGCATATGGTTTATGAATGCTTTTTTGGGGTGTTAAATAATGGCACAATACCTCTTTTTTCTGAAAGTAAAACAGTTCATTTCTGCTAAGCCTTACAATGTTGAAATCAGATCATCTTCTAAACTACACGAAACCCCTTTTCATTAAGTATTTAAAATGTCATTGTCCCTAAGTTTGTTGCATCTTTGTTTATTGGGCGATGGTATTTAACAAATCATTTATTCAGAGTAATTAAGCACCTGTTTATTTTCTGAACAGAGCTGAAAATAACTTTGTATGGTCCTGTCAAGCAGACAAAAACATGAACATGATGAATAGGACATGTGGCTTTGCATGGTTAAATGACATAGTGCTGTTCCCTATCTGTCGTTCACTCGACGTTGTGTTGAGTGACGACACTAGGGGTCGCTCTTGGGAACCCAAACACCTCTGACAACTTTGAGAAAAGGCCAGTGAAATTGAGTGTGCAGAATTGGCATAGCTGGCCACGCCCCGGGCATCCGGGTATAAATAGGCTAGCATGGCATCTGCTCACTAGTTTTGTTCTGAGGAGTCGAGAGCGTCTCAACCCACTCAGAGGCTGTCCGGAGTTGTGGCATGAGGGACACAACGTCTCCGTTCCCTTCATCAGGGAACAAGGGTTACCATATGTAACCAAAACGTTCCCTATCTGTCGTTCACTCCGACGTTGCGTCGAGTGACGACACTAGGGGTCCCTATAACATCACACCACAACTGCTGGACTGTGTCACGAGTGAACAACACAACATTGGGTTCTAATAGCAAGTTCCTCTGCCGAACTTGGCTACTTGAGATGTGCTAAAATGATTGAAGGAGTAGTTCAGGGTTCACCTGGGGAAACCTACTGAACTGAAGAAGCGTAATCAGCCTAAGGGGGAAGCGGTATAGCAAGCTGTACACCATACCAGTCTCCTGAGTCCGGGAACTTGCGATTAGGACTCCGGAACATACTGACCCCATTTGCAAATTAGAGAATCTGGTGAATGTGTTAGGTGTAGCCCAACCTGCAGCTGTAGGTCTGTTAGAGAGGCCTGTGACTCCCAGTGCAGGGTAGGCCTCTGGCCTGGTAGGCCGTTTGGATCGTTTCCACAACCAGTGGGAGATCCTATTTTGGGGACAGCATTCCCCTTCTGCTGTCCACCAAAACAGACAAGAGCTGTTTAGAACGTCTGACCTCCGGGTACGTTCAGAATCATATCAAGGGTACTGACTGGGCAAAACAGACAGGTTGGGGTCACTTCTTGGGAAGGGATAGCTTGCAAGGTCACCACCTGCTCTATAGAGTGGCGGGTACCTCGGTACGTATTCAGGCCGGGTTCTCAGAACAACGTGAGAGTGTACCAGCCTGAATTCCAGGCACGAAATGTTGACGGAGAGGGCTTGAAGATTTCCTGCTCTTTAACAGAGGTGAACACAGTCAGGAAAGCTGTCTCCATGGAGAGGGCACAGAAACCAACTGACTGAAGGGGCTCAACGGATCTTACTGCAGGCCACAGACAGATCAAGAGGGGATGTGGTGCAGCCTGGGAGGGTTCAACCTCCGGGCGCCTCTAAGGAATCTGATAACAAATCGTGCTCCACCGATCTGCCTTCCACCAAGTGATGGTAGCTGCCACATGGATCTTGGGTGTAGAAGCAGAAAGGTGCCTATCCAGGCCTTCTTGAAGGAGGGATACCACAGATTTGATGCTGCATCTCCATGGGTTCTTCTCTTAGGAAGAACACCTGCACCATTTCCAGGACGTACCACCGCCTAGTAGAGGGGGCTCTGTCCTGCATAAGGTGCTTACCACTGCAGGTGGAAAGTTTCTGAAGACCTCTTGGTCGCATCCAGGGACCAAAGAAGGAGGTTCCAGAGATCTGGGCACAGGTGCCAGATTGTGCCCTTCCCCTAAGAAAGGCTCACTGGGGGATAGGCGTGCTTGCGTAAGCCGCTCGGTCAGCTGTGTGCCAGTGGCAATGAGTGGATTCTGGTGAGGCGAACAGAACTACCTGTGCCTGGCCGAACCGACTCCAAATCAGCTGGACCGCAGGAGATGGCAGGCCAGTTGTGACATGCGAAAGGAGCGTACACCACCTTGGTGGTTGAAGTACGCCACAGTCGCTGTGTTGTCTGTGCAGACCAACATATGCTTGCCCTGAACTAAGGCCAAAACCTCTTCAGGGCCTGAAGAATTGTCAACAACTCCAGACAATTGAATGCCAAAGCAGCCGAGGGCCTAACCAGACCCCTAAAGCTGCATGCCCGTTGCACACGGCGCCTCAGCTTGACTTGGAAGCAACTGTTGTGACAACAGTGCGTGTAGACACTTGTTCAGAGGGTACCCGTGCTACAGCGGTTTCATATGCATCAGGTCCAGCAGCGTGACCGTGGCTGAGGATGCCATATGCCCCATATGGTACATATCAGGGGGGCCGCTGTCCTGAATCTGAGTGCTCTCACACACTTCAGCACCGACTATATGTAGTCTAAAGAAAGACGTGAAGTCACAGTGACCGAGTCGACACAGAGAAGAGAAACCCTATACTGAGGAGAGTTTACTCTTTTCCCAGATGACCTGAAGTCCCAATCGAGCCAAGTGGTTGAGAACCACATCCCTGAGAGTGCAAACTGAACCTCGTGAGCATGCTAGGACCAGCCAGTCACCGAGACACTGAGAATGCATATGTCTACTTCCCTGAGAGGGGCAAGGGCAGCCTCCGTGACCTTCGTGAAGGTGCGGGGCGATAGGGATAGGCAGCAGGGAGAACCTTGTACTGATGAGCCCGACCTCGAAGACGGAGTCTTGGAAGGGTCAAGACATGACAGTGCGCGTCCTTCAGGTCTAACGCCACAAACCAATCTTGAACCCTGACACATGAAGAAATGTGTGTTTAAGGGTTAATATTTTGAATGGGAGCTTGTGAAGGGCCCGATTAAAAAAATCTCATATCTAAGATTGGTGTGAGTCCACCACCCTTCCTGGGAACAATGAAGTAGGGGCTGAGAAAACCCTTCTTCATGTCGGCTGAGGGGATAGACTCTATCGCACCCTTTCCCAGGAGGGTTGCGATTTCCGCTTGAAGGACCACAGCATTCTCGCCCTGAGCTGATTTTGTAAGAGAATGCCATAGAACTTGGCAGACGCCTCGCAACCTGAGTCACGTAGCCAAGTCGGGTTGGGCCCCAATCATCTTGGGACTCTGCTAGCAATCTCAGAGGAACTACATCCGACGTACCTTGAGTGGGGATGTCGTGGCTGTTTAATAGAGCAAAGAGCGCCGTGCTAGGAGATGAAAGCCCCAAGGAACACCAACATGCAGAGATCCCAGGTGTGCGCCCAACACACTGCAGACTCAGCATCTGGCCATCTCATGGAAGGCCATAGTGCTGTAAAATAACTGAGAGGAGGAACGCTCTTATTGATCACGTAGTGACTGTCTGCCGGTGGATGACAGATGGTCGGAATGGGGCCGGATCCATCTCTCATTCCCGGGTCAAGAGTGGATCTGGGTAGGTCAGTTAGCCCGCCTCCTCTGGGTTGCTCGTCTGAGGAAACTTAGAAACCTAACGAGTGTTCTAGGTAACCTACTGACGAGCTGACCTTGCCACCCTCCTGCAAGAACTTTGGGTGGGTCTGGCCGGAGGCCCGGCTGTTGCAGGGCCTCAGCAGTTCTGCAGGGGGCCGTCCGTTGCGACAAGCAGCAAGGGTAGTCGGGTGTGCGGGGCTGGAGCCTGACCCATGCCTGAGGCCAGATATATGATGGCCTTTGTCTGCTGGACGTTTTTTTTTTTTTTTTAAACTGTGAAGAACTGGTGTGCAAATTCTATCACGGTGTCGCCAAATGGACCGACCTGGGAAATGGGGGTTCGAGAAGCGGACTTCCCGCATTTCTACCAGGTTAAGCCACAGGTGGCGCTCCTGGACAAAACAAAGTGGAAATCGCCCTTCCCAACGCCTGCACCACAACTTTCATAGCTCAGAGAGCACTGGACGCAGTTCCTGTAGCTCTAGGTTGGAACCACCCTCGTACAGATCTCAAAATGCCTTGGCCTGAACATCCACAGGATGGCCATGGCATGCAGGGTGGATGCAGCCTGTCCAGAAGCCGTGTAAGCCTTTGGCCAGAGAGAACTTACAGGCCCTGGACGGGAGCCTTTGGGGTTTTTGCGGGGAGTGCCCCGATGGCTCACGCCCTCCTAGCAATGTTGCCGCCAACCATTCTGCTCAATTAGGAGCTCCGAATAAGAAAATCAGCTGTGCTGAGACAGACTAACAAACTCATCAGGAAGCTCAACCGAGGGACGCGAGGAGTGAGAGGTTTGTGGGGTTTTCACCTGACGGAGCCTTCTTCGCCTCCTATTGCTCCCCATCGACGCACATTGCAGCGGCCTTGTACCCGGAAGTTGAAGGACCGGAACAGGAAGCAGTCGAGGTGAGCCGCGGCCTCGCGTAAAAGCACGCGACTCATGAGAAAAGCGCGGCCATGGTCATGTTTTTGCAAGCAAAACATGAACCATCAACGAGCACTGCATCAGTGTGAGCATAGCCCAACACTGAACACAATGATTGTGCCGATCGTTTGGGGAGGTAAGCCGCAACCCGAAGGACACGGAAGGAAAGGCATGTTTATCAACACACAATCCCAACTGCGCCAGCTCTTTTAGAGAAATTACTCTTTTAGGAGGAAGATTGCTCTTCAAGATCGCCGTTGAAGCACCCAGGGGAACTCTCACAACACTTATCTGTGTTTGAGAATGGAGAGACCGCTGCTTGTACCATAGATCCGACGACGAAGAGGTGAATGGTGCAGCTTCTCATAGAGAGAACTAGTGAAGAAGAAGAGAACTAGTGAGCAGATGCCACGCTGGCCTATTTATACCCGGATACCTGGGGCGTGGCTGGCTATGCAAATTCTGCACACCCAATTTCATTGGCCTTTTCTCAAAGTTGTCAGAGGTGTTTGGGCTCCCAAGAGCGACCCCTAGTGTCGTCACTCAGCACAACGTTGGAGTGAACAACAGATAGGGAACAGCACTATGTCATTTAACCATGCAAAGCCACATGTCCTATTCATCATGTTCATGTTTTTGTCTGCTTGACAGGACCAAAGTTGTGTATCTTGTACTACAGCAGTTAAAATTTGGTGCTTTGAGTACAATTCTCTCATACTGACCACTGGATGTTCAACAAGGCACCTCATGGCAAAGAACTCTCTGAAGATTTGAGAATTAGAATTGTTGCTCTCCACAAAGATGGCCTAGGCTATAAGAGGTTCAGTAACAACCTGAAACTGAGTTACAGTATTGTGCCCAGGGTCATACATAGGTTTTCCAAGACGGGTTCCATTCGTAATAGGCCTCGCAAGGGTCGATCAACGAAGTTGAGTGCTCTTTCTGTGCTTCAGGTGCAGAACCTGGCTTTAAAAAACAGATGCAAGAGTGCTGCCAGCATTGCTTTAGAGGTTGCTGAAGTAGAAGGTCAGCTTGTCAGTGCTCAGACCATACACTGCACACTGCAACAAGTTGGTTTGCATTGGCGTTATCCGAAAAGGAAGCCTCTTCTGAAGCTGGCTTACAAGAAAGCTGGCAAACAGTTTGCTGAAGACAACCTGTCCAAGAGCATGAATTACTGGAACCATGTCCAATGGTCTGATGAGACTAAGATAAACTTGTTTGGTTCAGATGGTGTCCAGCATGTGTCGTGATGCCCTGGTGAGGAGTACCAAGAAAATTGTGCCTCTTCTACAGTGAAGCATGGTGATGGTGGTAGCATCATGGTCTGGGGCTGCATGAGTGCTGCTGGTACTGGGGAGCTGCGGTTCATTGAGGAAAACATGGATTCCATTATGTACTGTACATTTCTAAAGCAGAACATGCCTTTCCTTCAGAAACTGGGCCGGACGGCAGTTTTCAAACATGATAATGACCCCAAAAAAAGGTGAAGGTGATCTGACCTGAACCCTACTAAGCACCTATGGGGCATCCTCAAGTGGAAGGTGGAGAAGCACCATGTGTCTAACATCCAGCAGCTCCATGATGTCATTATAGAGGATTTGAAGAGGATCCCAGCAACAACCTGTGCAGCTCTGGTGAATTCCATGCCCAGAATGATTAAGGTAGTGCTAGATAACAATGGTTTTACACAAAATATTGACACTTTGGACACAGTTTTGACAAGTTCACTTAGGGTGTACTCAGTTTTGTTGCCAGTTGTTTTGACAATAATGGCTGTATGTTATTTTTAGGGGACAGTAAATATACACTGCTATACAAGCTGCACACTGACTACTCTAAAATATATACAAGTTTCATTTCTATAGTACTGTCCCTTGAGAATATATACTAAAATGATCGCTGAAATGTGAGGGGTGTACTCATTTTTGTGAGATACTTTATGTATAATGTGTACATACCCTTACTGTTTTGCATGTTAAATTCATATGTATGCATATAAGAACACGTTATGCATTCTGTACATCTTTTATGTCCTGTTGTGTACTTACATTTGTATGTCAAATATCAACATATACCTGTAAAGACCAGAAAACTTTCAAAGTGTCTCTGTCAGTGAACATAATAGTAATATAATAAAATGCAATCTTTACATTTTAACAATTTTTAAACATAGTAAGCAGTATACAAATGTGAATGTGTAAGCCAATATTCCTTCCCAAACATACAGTAGCCCCAGTCCCCCACATTATAAGCTGCTACTCAGTGTAATACTTTTCATGATACAGTGGCAATTACTTGAACCTTTGAGACAGTGCAGCTGCCTAAATCTAAAGTGACCTATTCACTTTTCAAAGGTTTCCTGAAATCCCCTCGATGATATTCCACACTAGAAAGGTGATATTTAAATGACAGTGTAACTGAACAATGTAATGAAAACTCTGTGTGCTGTACTGTAGTCTGACAATAATAATGAAGATGCTACATAAATGAAATAAAAATTAAACCCAGGTGAGTGATCTCATTCATTTATTCAGTTCTTATTGCCTCAAACATCGCCTCACCAGGGAACAGGTAACATGAAACAATTAATATTAATAAAAGAGACTTCCATCTTTCTGACATCAAATCAGACAGTTTAATTTCAGATGAACAGTGACAACAGTGGATACAGTTCTACATCAGGTTTATGAAAACAAAACCAAAATGTTATTTCCAACATGAATAACAAACAGGCATATACACTACAACAGCATTATGATTTAGCAACGCTCTCAAAAAATATACTGTTCTGTAACTGGGACAGTGAGACAAACCCTTGACAATGTGGTGTACTTTGAGGTAAAGAATTGTTCCTTTAAAAATAGCTATGTTAGGCTATGTATCACAAACAGTATCTCTGTGTCCTTAAAGAGAGAGTCTTTGTAAAACAGATACAGTGCCTTGCGAAAGTATTCATACCCCTTCATTTTTTCCACATTTAATCAAATTACTTTTTTCCCCACATCAATCTACATACACCATATTGGCAAAACAAAAAACAGGTTTTTAACATCTTTGCAAATTTAAAGAAACCGAAATGATTCCATTGCATAAGTATACCTGGGCCACCCATGACCCTGTAGCCGGTTCACCACTATTCCTTTCTTGGACCACTTTTGTTAGATACTGACCACTGCAGAACAGAAACACCCCACAAGAGTTGCAGTTTTGGAGATGCTCTAACCGAGTCATCTAGCTATCACAGTTTAGCCCTGGTCAAACTCAAATCCCTATGCTTGTCCATTTTTCCTGCTTCTAACACATCAACTTTGAGGACAAAATGTTCACTTGTTGTTAATATATCCCACCCACTAACAGGTGTCGTGTTATTCACTTCACTTGTCAGTGGTCATAAATGTTATGTTTGACTGGTGTATATGCATAAAAGACATTTTATAGCATTCATGCAAAAAGCAACTTAAAATCAGAATGAAACTGGAAGTTTTGAACACCTACACAAACACAAATACAATTCTTCTAAATAAAATGAATATTGTTACAGTACAGTTATTAGTCCACCCTGGAGCTACCTTCCCTGCTGAAGGGCAAAATGGAGATATCTTCAGGCTCTGGACTAGGATAAGGATAGGCTGTGACAGGACTAGAAGCAGAAACAGATATGGCCTCTGGTATTGGCATTTGGACAGACATGGCCTCTGGCTGAGAGTCTTAGGGTCTGTGTTAGCCATGGACATCAGCTCATTGCAACTTATGCAGTTCTCCGCTATCTTTTCCTGTCGGAAGGGCAGAGGGTAGCGATAGTTACTTTGGCTGAAATGAACAGGAGAATGTGCGGTATGTCTCTAGGTGAAAAACACACTAGGTATTGAAGTTCACTCCATTACTCCATGCAGAGCTGTCTCTGTTGGCTTTATTATGTAGGTCTGCTCATCTGTAATATTGAACTTGTATTGAAAAGAACAAGGTTGCTGAACCCAGTTACAGAAATTTGTTCAGACAAACAAACAAACCAAAATAAAAATCCAGGGAACAAGTATAACTGAAATAAAACTAGAAAATTCAGCAATCCAGGCACTGAGAACATGCAATATAAATAATTTATACTTTCACAGGTCAAAAGTTTCTTATGTTCCCACATGTTGACCAAGGCTACATTTATTTGATCGAAATTACAGAAAAACAGTAATGTTGTGAAATACTATTAAAATTTAATTTTAATAGTTTTTAATTTTAAAATATATATATATATATATATATATATATTTTATATTTGAACATTTTAATGTACTAAAAGCAAACATTTTTGTGACTAGGTGGTATTTGGATATTCTGACTGATCAAAGGTAGTGCATGCGGTATGAGAACCACTGCAGTACAGGAAAAACACAGATCTTTAAACTGATTTTCATCACTCATGGTACCAAAATATTTAGTGCGTACCATTTAAGCTGTCTTTGAACTCTTGTCCTTCTTACTCCTTCTTGACTTTATTATACATGCAAACACAAGGCCCTCTTTAATGCTTGAGTTCCTTTCTTGTGTCTTCCACCTTCACATCTTCTTTTCTTCACTTTTCTTCTCTCAAATGTCTTCTTTTGTTGTAAATGGGCAATGTACTTTCAGAGGTAAGCTAAAAAATATGGAAATATAAAACCATAATACTGTATTGCATAAGTATTGCACAGAGTCATGCACCTTTTTTCGCCAGTGTGATGTAGCCCTATACAAGATTAGACACTTGAACCAAGCAAATGGCCTGCTGAAGTGGCCAAGGTGATTTCTGCAAACATTTTATACAAACCTTTTTTACCTTAAAAAAAAATACAATGAAGTATGTGATAATACCTAAAAGGCCACACTGACTAGATATGGGTAAGTAAAACCATTATTTGGATTTATATCCAAATCACGGTTAATACAGTATTTTTCTGCAAAATATTTTCCTTTTTTTGTTAATAAGTATATCAGTACTGTTATTATGTGTACAGAAGAAGTGTCAGAAGTTGATGAGTACCAAAGAGATGGAGATTATTTTGCCATCAGTACCGCAAACACCACAAAAAAACTATTAAATATCCTCGATTCTGATTGGCTGACTGGACTGTGATATTCTAGTGATATTGGAAACCTCAACCATTTCACTGTTTGTTTCACTCTTTTTTTTTTTTTTAAATTGAAAATTTGCTTTTGTTTTTGGAGATGTAAGCTCCAGGGCATCAGTGGCCAGTCAACGTGCATGAACTCGTGGAGAGCAGTCTTACCTCAGCCAGATCTTCTGAAATTTAAATTAATTTCCTATAGTGGTTAAGCATGAGATATAATTAATTTAGGGTAATCTAACACAATTCCTCATTATTTTAGTTACATCATTCTGCCATTAGATGGCAACAAGAGACTCTTTATGAGTAAGTCAGCAGTCAAGACTTTTATATTGAAAGAGACTGAAACAGGGTTGCAAACAAGGAAGATATTTTTACTTTCAATAACATCTTGTAGGACGCAGCTAACAAGTGCAATGAGCAGCGCTGTCAGTGGATATCACCCTTAACAGATGAAAGGATAGTACGACAAGGATATCGCTTTTCACAATGGACAGTGTGAATATGAGATTGAGTTCAAGAATGAATGCTGTATCATAAAGTGAAGTTTTTGATTTAGCTTGGGCTCAGCTGTTAAACTGTCAAAACGAGATTTTAATCTGTGGTGGAAGGAAGTAGTTTGCACCAAAGAGAGTTTTTAAAGATGCTCCATTGTTGTTTCTTATGTATTTACACACTTGTGCTGTCAAACTGTTGTATAAATGCAATATCACACTCGTAGCTGTGCGATATGGCTGGATGTCGGCACGCTGTAATTACCTGCGGCAAGTATGCAAAATGATACCATTAGGCAAAAAAAATAAATAAAATAAAATAAAATAAAAAAAAATTACTAAACACACAAAACAGATTTATACCAACACATTCTCAGGCCAATTTGTAACATTTTTTATTATTATTGGTGGTTGATACATACCTTTTACCTGCTTATGCCACATTGACAGTTAGGAGCAGGATTTAGGTTGGGCCATCATGCTCACTTTTTCCACCCAAAATTACAGTATGTGTTTTCATATCATATTGTATAAATTAGTATAATATTGCCACCTTGTAAAATATTTACATTATCTCAGCACGCTGACTTTGTTTTTGTACATGAATAAACTGCTGTGTTATGATGAACTTAATATTTTTCAAATGTTAATTCTCTCAACACAAAAGTGCAATGCAATCAAAGTACATTGATTTATGTCATGTTTTAACAGATACATAAGACAACATAAGTGACAGTGTTTGATGACACGCATCTGATTAACAGTGATAGCTGAATGATTCAAATCAAGTTTACAGGTCAGGTTTTCAGCTACTTTAACCGTCTTTAAAAGCAATAGCTTCCTGGTTATAGCTGAGATAAGGTTATCCAGGAAATTGTCACTGTAGCAGACTCACGATTCGGTGGAGGATTATATGTTACTGCATTGTGTTTTGCCAACAATGGAACATTTTGTCACAAGAACAAGTATAGAGAAAGCTGCTAAAACAGTTGGAAATTAATAATTATGTTTCTTCCATATGTAAGCAGCTGTGTTTTGTGTTATTGTATAGATCTAACTCTTAACATGCAACAGAAATGCAATTTTCTAGCTCTGTCTTTGAGAAATTATAGTGCACAAAAGGACTAGAGTAGCTTTGAATTGAATGTCATCTTCCTGTTGAGAGCTCTCAAGAGAAGGCAAAAAAAATCTTTTCCAGTCAATAGTCCTGACTCTGTAGCCCAGAAACAAGTCACAACTCAGAAAAGTTACAAAAGCAGTGCATAGGTCACTGAGCATATCAGAAGATATTCTTGGAATCAATGTGTTTGTCTCTCTGTCTGCTTTGATGACAAACTTTAGAAGTAACTGTGAAAAACAACAACAACAACAACAACAAAACATTAACTTATTGTTCAAAGGTGAACAAGTATAAGCTGTTTCTGCACTGGTGAGTAGAATTGTTAGTTATCAACATTATTCAACGATTTATGCCTTGATTTACATTTTCAGTGTGCACCATCTAACATATATAGTGGATGCTTATAACCAAGATTTAAATGATACATGCTTCTATTTTTTCCTTTATTATCTGTATATTTTTCATTACAGACTTGGTTTAAGTAATGCAAGTCTTCTTCATGTCTTCATGGATGAACTGAAGCTCAACATAAACTATTTATGAAAAAACAACAACAGCAGACATCATGTCATGTTTACAATTATTTATTCATTTTGCAGACACTTTTATCCAAAAGATAAAAGCACGATTAATAAACATTCATTTTTGTCCAAAAACATATTTTACAGAAACTGAATGATGACTCATTAAGCTTGTTACATTTCTAACAATAATACGCTTGAAAACAAGCCCAGAATGAGTCGAAAAGGATATTTATACTTACACATTAGTTCATACACTCTCACAAATATGTTGGCATGAAAAAAAAAAAACTGCCTCAATGTTTTTTATCACAACTTCTACTGAAATTGTTTAATCAACAAACTACACTGAGTAAGAGGAACTTACTAATTTGTAGCATAAACACAATTGTTTTAAGTTAATTACTTAATGGATACATTCACCGCGGGTTGCGCCGGCGCTACCACTTCGACAACTCTAAGCCAATACAATCCATCTGGTCCTCCTCTCGACGTCCTCCACATAACACCGGCCGAGTTTGTTGATCACAGCGTGTTAGCTAGCCCAGCTCGGTCGGCTAATGCTATCGTCAAATGTGATTACACTACTGTAAACTTCGGTCTACTAAACATCCACTCACTTACGAGCAAGGGACATCTTATCCAGGATCTCCTCACCGACCGTAAGTTTGACTTTCTTTGTTTAACAGAAACGTGGCAACAACCCAATGACTTTTCCCTACTCAATGAGTCAACTCCCCCCGGGTTTGTTTACATCTGTCAACCTCGTGGCTCTGGCCGTGGAGGTGGTCTCGCGATTATCTAACGTGAGAAGTGGAAATTATCGCCGGTGTCCGCTCCTGCCTTCGACTCATTTGAATCAACTGTCTGTCAACTTTCTGGGCCCATTCCTACCATTGTTGCTACAATCTACTGCCCTCCCAAACTAAATAATACCTTCATAACTGAATTGCTCACCAATTTAGCCACTCTTTCATCAAATATTATATTGCTGGGGGACTTTTAACATACGCATGAACAATATTAATCACCCTCTTACGAGAGACTTCGTCTCCTGTTTAGAGAGTTTTGGTTTTCAGCAGCATGTTGATTTTCCATTCAAAGGGACATATTGTGGACTTAATCTGTTGTTCTGGTATTATTCCATCTATCTGTACTGCTGATAAACTGCCTATAACTGATCATTTGCTCCTTTCATTTAATGTCAAACTTTCCCTTTCTGTAATCAAACAACCACGTGTCATCTTATTTCGTAATATTAAGAATGTCAATCTTGATGCTCTTTCCTCTGGTATTGATAGCTTTCTGAACATTAATAATTTGCCTATTTCTGATGATCTGGTTTCTTATTATAACAATGGTCTCAGTAGTATTTTCAATTCTCTTGCTCCTCTGGAAACTAGGACTGTATCATTTTCCCACTCTGCACCTTGGTTTACTTTTGAGCTTCGGCTAATGAAAGCTAGAGATCACCAGCTTGAGTGCCTTTATAGGAAAACTGGTCTCACTGTCCACAAAGAAATCTACAAAAAAATCATATTCTGCACTATAGGAACTGTATCGTTAATACTAAATCCAGTTATTATTCTAGTATAATCGGTTCTAATGAAGGCAATTCGAAGACACTGTTTTCACTTTTCAATAATATTTTTAGATCCCCATGTTCTCTAATCCACCAGCATCTAGATTCAAACTCCTCCTCCAGCACTTTCTCTGATTTCTGCCCTATAGCTTACTCTTTTTCTGCTTTTCAGCTTCCCACTGCCGCAGATATTTCAGCTTTCATTTACAAGTCAAAGTCTTCCACCTGTTCCCTGGACCCTCTTCCCACTGTTTTGGTTAAAGTCTGCCTCCCCTCCCTACTTCCTCTCATTTCTGCTATTATTTGCTCTTCTATCAGCACTGGAATTGTTCCCACCTCCTTTAAAACTGCTGCCATTACTCCAATACTGAAAAAAATCTGGTGATGATCCTAATAATTTCAATAATTTCCGTCCTATCTCTAATTTACCCTTTCTTTTCAAAATCCTCTAAAAAATAGTTGCTGCTCAACTTCACTCTCATCTAGCTTGTAATAACCTATACGAACAATTCCAGTCTGGTTTCTGCCCCTTCCATAGTACAGAAACTACACTCATAAATATCACTAATGACCTCCTTATGGCGATTCTGGTTTAGTCACTATTCTCATCCTTCTTGATCTGAGTGCAGCCTTTGACACTATTTCTCACTCCGTCCTTCTCAATAGGCTAGTCTCTATTGGCATCACTCACACTCCTTTAGACTGGTTTAAATCTTATCTTTCAAGGCGCACTCAGTTCATTCAGTTACAATCTTTTAGCTCCCAACTTTCTCCCGTTAATACTGGTGTGCCTCAGGGCTTTCTCCTGGGACCCCTTCTTTTCATTATTTATCTTCTTCCTCGTGGCAGTATCTTCCTAATTCCTAAACCTAATTCCACTCTCCCTCCTTCTGCCGTCGCTGACTGCTTCATTGAACTTAAATCCTGGTTTTCCTCCAATTTCCTCAAATTAAACAGTGACAAAACAGAATTTCTTCTAACTGGCACTAAATCAACTTTATCCAAAACTTAGACTTTTTCTCTTTCAATTGATAATTCCAGTGTTGCTCCATCTATTCAGGTTAAGAGTTTGGGTGTTATCCTGGACAGTACACTGTCATTTCAATCACATATTAACAATATCACCCGGTCCGCTTATTTTCACTTACATAATATTAACCACCTTTGCCCTTCTCTTACCCCTCATACTACTGTTATTCTTGTTCACAATCTTGTTGTAACATAGTGAGGGAAACGTAAAGTGGGCGGATCCATATGCAAGCTTTTATTGGATTTAGACAGAGACATGGTTAAACATAGGCAGGGTCGTCAATGGCATATATGTATATATGGACAGAACAAGAGAGTAATCCAAACAGGCGAGGGTCGATTCACAGCAAACGTAATCCAGGGGGCTAGGCAAAAGGATAATCCGAATAGACAGGCTAGGGTTCCAAAGGGCAGGTGGCAATACAGACTAAACGAGAGAACAAGGCGATCTAACTAGGCTGGGAAACAGGACTAAGAATACAAGGCAAGATAACTAACAAAAGGCTTCGTACGAATGCTAACACAATACAATACTCAGCGAATACTGAGAGGAAGTCCGGGGCTTAAATAGAGTCTCTGATTGGATGCAGGTGATCAGTGCAATGGCTGATGGGGAACGTAGTCCAGGGTGTGGTGCAACAGTTAGTGTAATGTGAATGTGAGAGGTTGATATCTGGTGGTGAGCAGACCGAAGGCCACCGGCCAGATTTGTGACACTTGTCATCTCCCACATCGATTATTGTAATTCTCTACTTTTTGGTCTTCATCACAAATCCCTCTAAGCTTCAATTGCTTCAAAACTCAGCAGTCCGTATTATCACCAGAATCCCCCCCCCTTTCATCACATTACCCCTGTTTTGCAGCAACTTCACTGGCTTCCAGTTAAGTTTCGGGTTGACTTTAAAATTCTCGTTCACTTTCAAGGCTATTCACAATCTTGCCCCTTCGTATCTATCTGATTTTCTTGTTGAGAAAGGCACCTATAAATAAAATGTATTATTATTATTATTATTAAAAAATGTCAAACCCGCAATGATTAAAGAGTGTAACAACTTTCACCTGGTCTTTATTGGACTTAATTTTACTATTTGACTCTTAATTTTACTTAATTTTAAAGATGTTTTTGCTGGTGGCTCATACAAAAAAAAAAAAAAAAATCATTTTATAAATTATGATAAGAATCCTTGATAGGAGAATGGTAGTCATTTTTATAGCTGACCAGTTTTGGAAATCATACAGTACAATGGAAGAGCTTAATGCTGTTTTAGTTAAATGTGTTTAACCTATTTACTTAATTTCACATTGTAAATCTTTAAGCAAAATAGTCTATGCTCCATCTGTCCTAATTAGTTTTGGTCTTTATGTCAATAGACCTTTTGTCTGCAATTCATTTCACATGTTTGTTTCACATAAATGTGTAAATAGACCTTATTAAAATGCTGAGCACACAAATCCAGGCATCACCACAGGCACGCCAGATTTACTTACTTGAAGTGTGAACCTGACATTTTCACTGTCAAGCCTCTGTTGAGCTCTAATTTTAGCAGCTCTTCTTCCCTCAGCACTTTGATTTGTGTGGATGAGAGATTGAGCTCTGAAAGCTAGAAGATTCACCTCTGGAAGTGGTGACAAGAAATGCTCCAGGCCTCTTAACTGACATCAGTCATAAAAGTCACCAATGCCATTCTACTAGAATATAAGTGTGATTCACTGACACAAGGACAATGCAGTGTCCTGCTCAAGAACCATATAGAGCAGTGTTTCTCATCTGTGTGTGTATTGTTGTTTTGTTTTGTTTTGCTTTGTTTTTTTCTCAGATTTAACATTACATGACCAAAAGGGACATGCCATTACATTTCGAATGTGTGTGTGTGTGTGTGTGTGTGTGTGTGTGTGTGTGTGAGAGAGAGAGAGAGAGAGAGAGAGAGAGAAAGTGAGAAATCGTCACAAATCTATATTTGGTCAATCCAGTCATGTTGCACCTTCCACAGATCATTTGTTTCAAACTGAATTTTTTTTTTATCATCCACCAGCCCTCATGTCACTCCAGAGTATGATATTTTTCCAATATAGTGCTCAAAAGAAGTTATTAAAATGCCAAACCTATACCTTTTTTTCGTTTCAATCACTAGTGGTTTAGTGGCAATTTTAATTACTTATAACTATAAATCTAACTTTTAAAAAAAGGCAGGGTGTTATCTTTGCTCACTAATAGAAAACTTTCTACTAAACGAAACAAGTCTTGCTTTTAAATAAGGAAAATTCATGTTCTTTTCAAATTCCTTTAAAAATTATTTGTAAAGAAATTGAACAAATTATAACAAATACATTAATTATAACATTTATAACAATATGCAAATATGTTAATATAAATTATAACATTTATAACAAATTTATAATGTTACTATAAACAGGCCTAACAACATCCAAAATATTTAAATGACACTGAAAAAAAAAAAAATTAAAAAAAAAAAAAAAAAAAAACTGAAAAGAGCTACATGTAGAGTTACAAAAATAAATGTTAAATATGAAGCCACTTTTCAATAAGCTGAAGCTGTTAATATCCTAATAGAATAATTATATTGTTAAAATATGAAGCCTTTTATTATCAAATTCTATGTATTTAAAATAAACAACACTTTATAAGATTTTATTGTGAATGGCTGTCATAATAAGTGAAAATGTGCAGCAGTGTCTTGTCAGACAGTCGGCAGATATCAAAGTGGGGGAATAAAATCAATAATAAACATAGAATGCAGTTTTATTAACACATTTTTATTAACACACAGAGGGAATGTTTTTTAAAACCAGTTGGGGGAATGATGGATATTCAGTTGAATGCAGATTTAATGCAGACATAAGTATATCAATAAAATAATTATTTATTATAATGTTTACAGGAATTATTAAAAAGCTCAAAGGAATCCTTGATCCTTGATCTCTTAAACTGTGAGGCGAGCACCACCATCACTGCATCCCCCTGTGACAGCCTTAACCACTGCGGTAGGGGTCGCTGAAGAAGGAGAACAATACATAAAGTAATGAAAATTAATGACGGGTGGAGAGAATTACAGCTACAGCGATTCTAAAATGGGTTTTAAAATGTTGTGTGCTCCATCATGTACATGTTCACTGCAGCAGTGATTGAAAGCATCATTCAAATTTTATAGATTCTTGAATGGGAGTGAAACGAGGTAATCAAAATAAATTCCATACGAGACCTCTCTCACGCTTTCCCTAATTGGGCAGTTCAGACGTAGTGCCAATTGCTACCAGCTGTGCTGCATGATAAAGTCATGTGACAGTTAGACGAATGACAGTCAGATGAATGAGAGGGAATGACCAACCATGTTCAGATGGTGCCTCATAACATTTCGAAGCCCACTCAAACACACTGTCCTTGGTAGGATCTCTGTGTTATGTTGCCAAATATTCAACTTTATCGCAAAAAGTGTTGTTTACACTGTCGCTTGTTTTGCCAAGAACCACCTACTTAGACAGGAAGAAAAGCAACCAACCACACTGTGGTTTGTTTTTTGAGGCTGTTTAGACCAGCATAAAAAAAAAGTTTGTGTGATTACAGAGGGAAATAATTTAAGTTAAAAAAGTAAAATGAAAACAACAAAACAAAAAAACTGCTGGACTGTTGGTGGTCTGTGATTTGAGGTCTCTGTGTTTTGGAATCTTGTTTACCACAGTGTTTCTGTGTCACGGTATCTTGAAATGATCTTCACAATTACATATTATCCCATTGATGCTTGAGCTGTGTGTTTAACAGCATCTGAAGAAGAGATGTTTCCGACTGGGGAATACACAGTGCAGAACATTGTTTGTCGAATGTGAAGTATTTACTCTGTCTGTGGCCTGTTGTACATCAACCATGGGAGGCTTTAAGAGGGATGTGATATGTAATCAAGCCAGAGAAGATGAAAGACTATATATGTTCATTTCAAAATGGCTAATCTACTGGCCTGTTTGTTTAGCAATTTATATATCACATAATATACCTTTTACTGGAAAAGAAGCAGAAAATGACTATAAATGACCTCTATTACTTGTCCTCTTGTACAGGAACTGCTTTGAAGAGCTTTACAGAAAGCAATAAAATAAAAGCAGAAAATATTGTCTCTCCATATGTTGACCACAATTTTTCTCCAGTGGAACCAAAAAGATGTTTAGCTCAAAGTACATGCTGTTCTATCCACAAAAGTGGATAATGATTCTCACTGTTAAGCTCCACAAAAGTAGTACAAGCTGAATTCCAAGTCTTCTAAAACTGTGACAGTGCAGGCTGAAATTTGTTTAATTTGTAAGCTTAAAAACATTAGAACATTTACGACATGAATCTTGATAAATGTGCAAATTTGGTTTCTAAGTGAGTTAGTGAGTACATATCAGGTTTTTAACAGCTACATTCTGAGCTTTTTCTGATGTTGGCAGGTCGCCTGAGTCTTTATTGACTTGCAGATCGATTAAAACCTTCAGAAGGGCAGTGTTTTGTTATATGGAGGGCCCACTAAATGAGAAAAAAACTGGAAAGATATGTCATGAGTCAAGTGTGTATAACAGCTCTGTATAGAATGTAGTACATGTACAAAAACCATTTCTCAAAAATGAAACATTACAAAAACAGTTTCTACTCAGTGTGACAAATTATACTCCAGCACTGTTTGTTCATGGTGATGGACTGATTACAAAGTATACCTCTCTGTCTATAAATAATGTACACACAACATTTCTGCCACCCACACCATCATAGAAACATCATATTTTACCTGTATCGACTTTACCATTATTATTAGATGTTATAAAAGCATTTTTATCAACTGCAGACAATGTCTCTGAAAAAATAAGGTTTTATTTTTTACGTCAATAGCATGTCACCTCAAGGCTATATCTTTTGAAATATAAATGAATTAAAGGGATAGTTCCCCCAAAATTCTGCTGTCATTTACTCAGTCTAATATCGTTCAACCCTGTATGACTCGCTTTCTTCGGTGGAACATAAAGAATATTAGGAACCAAAAAGTTTTGGTTACAACTGACTTCCATTTTTATAAATGTCTTCTTTTAGGTTTTACAGGAATTCAGAATTTTCATAATTTGATCAATAAATAAATAAAAATGAATAAATAAACTAACACTAAAAGTAGATATACTACGCTGACTGTCTCTTTATTAAACTATAGGTTGAAACTTATAGGCATCACTTTCCTACAGTTGAGGTCAAAAGTTTGCGTCCCCTTTCAGAATCATTAAAATGTTAATTATTTTACCAAAACAAGATGGATCATACAAAATGTATGTTATTGTTTAGTTAGCACTGACCTGAATATGATATTTCACATAAAAGTTGTTTACATAGTCCACAAGAGAAAATAATATTTGAATTTATAAAAATTACCCAGTTCAAAAGTTTACCTACACTTGATTCTTAATACTGTGTTGGTATGTGAATGATCCATAGCTGTTTTTTGGTTTTATTGAGTCCCTTGTTTGTCATGAACAGTTAAACTGCTGCTGTTTTTCACCCTAAGCAACATCGACTGTATGATTTTGAGATCTATCTTTTCACACTGATGACAACTAGGCGACTCATATGCAACTATTACAGGAGGTTCAAATGCTTACTGATGCTCCAAAAGGAAACACGATGCATTGAGAGCTGGGGGGTTAAAACTTTTGAACATAAATGAATTAAGTGGTACACAATGAAAATAGGTACTGCATGTCAGAGTAACTCAAAACGCTTGCAGTTAACTTCTAGCTAGCAACAGCGCACATTACTCAATGTAATTTTGTTCTTCTGTCATGCAACGAAAAGCAAAGCTACAACCATGTGCAAGTTATTGAGAGCAAGGGCAGAGAACAGAATAATTGCTGTACTGTCAATTTACATAGTAATCACTGTTTGAATTATTAGTCTATCCTCATTCAAAGCACAAGCTCCACTCTTGACCATGATGGTGACCCTGAAAATAACCTCCCAAATAATAGAAACTCTTCTAAATCGCTGCCAGCGATGGAGAAAAAAAAAAAAAGAAAAAAAGGGCAAAGCTCACTTTTTCTTAACATATGGTATGTGTGTTGCACATTTTAAAAGGTAAAGTTAAGGAAAGAAAATTCTCATCATTTACTGTCAAACCAATAAGACTTTTGTTCATTTTTGGAATGTACAATATGGAATTTTTGAGGCTTGAAACTGTTAATAACGTGGGTTTTATATGAATGAGCAAAAAGTATCTTTGTTTCTATTTTGAAGAAAATATTAGAGGCGAAAAAATTGTGGATTATTGTAATGTTTTAATCAGCTGTTTGGATTCTCATTATTACAGCACCCATTCAGTGCAGAGGATTCATTGGTGAGCAAATGATGTAATGTTACATTTCTTCAAATCTTTTCTTATGAAGAAACAACTCATCTACACCTTGGATGTTCTGAGTGGGTACATTTTTATTTTTGAAATGATTCTATTCCAAATTCGAATTAAATAGACTTGAAAATAATTGAATAATGCTACTATTAAATCAAGCCAAAAACCGTGGCCTTAAGGGGCATTTCTCTGTCTCTGCCATTTGCATTAAATATCACAGGCAGAGAAATGTCCTTCAGGATGGCTCACAGCATTTAGCTCACAGCAGCCTGCAAATGGGTTTCAAATGGAGTAGACCATTACTTTTCCACTGCAGTCATGTTTAGTGCTTGTGACGCCTGTGGATAACCTGAGGACCGGGGAAGTGCCTGGCTGCTACTTCGCTGGCTGTCAGACAAAGCTGGTTCCTCCATTCGTCACAGGCCGATGATGAACGAGTGCGCTTACTCTGCTAGTTCTACTGCAATCAGACAGGACAGGCCTAATACCTGGGGCAGCACTGAACTAGAATTCCTCTCACGAAGGTGTCGTGTGCTTCCAAACTTTATCTTACCTTGCTGCTGAAGTGGACAGGAATTGTGTTTTTGTTATTGTTAAGCTGATGTTCATAGTGTTCTGTATATACTGAGAGCAAGATTCTGTGTGATGTGAGTTTATGTTACTGGTCGTCGCACACAGTGAGTTCCAAAAGGGAAAATATACTGTGCAGAATAACGTGGAAACAAATGCTGCTCTGGTTGTGGGGATAAAAATTCTATTATATTTATATGTGGCTCAAAGGGATGTGATGGGGATTTTGTACCTTTGTCTTGCGTGTAACTAACTGTGTTCAGCATGCAACAGCCATAAAATCTAGTATAGGAGTGAGATTTATAAACCTTATTGTGAGTGAGAGCTGCCTGAAGGGCTGAAATAGTCTGGAGGGCTGCTGGTTTGATTTTTTTTTTTAACCTTTATGCTTTAGGCAATAGCACTCTGCTGTTACTCTCATTTTCTCATTTATTATTTTCACTTTTCATACACACTGCTACTATTTTTACAATCAGCTGGCTTAATGAATATTGTTAGCATTATTATTTTTATTTTTGTTTACACCACAGCATTCTTCTTGATTTTGATTTGTTCAGAAAAATGTATTACTACGTTGTTTACCATTTCAGGAGCATAATTAGATAATATAATCAAAAAAAAAAAAGGAATTCAGTTAAAGTGGCAGTATTAACTCATTTTAATAACTATTTTAGTTTTATAACACTAAATACCACCAATAAAACTTGAAAACACTATAGTTAAGTAAACAAAGAGCCGCATTTGAATACATTTGAATAAATGCCAAGTTCTGTTGTGAAACTCTAAATGGCACAGGCTGATGGGTTGGTTATGCAAACTGACAATATTAACAGTGTTAAACTACTTGGCACAAGCTGATTGGTTTATGTTGCATATACGCAGCCAATGAGCTTATTCCTTTACATTTAAATGGATGGTTAGCATTCCCTGAGAATTTCGCAGTGCACTTTGAGAGTTCCTCTGAAGCACTTCACCTTCCCCAGCTTCACCTGTATAGATTTGCTACGGGTTATTATATATGCTACTTGCAACAGCAGCATGTCTTCAATGCTCACAGCACCACATCTGCATATATACTGGCAGTAGCAAGTTCCTCTACTTGATTTGCAGCAGTAGCAATAATCTACAACAACATCAGTTACCAACAGAAGTGTAGATCTATTCCACCAAGACCAAATTATTAACATTGTCATATCCATTACCATGCTAAAATCTTCAGAGAATTGTCATTATAGAAATAATATATCACTACAATAAAGGAGACAAAAATGTCTAAATTGAAATTAGACATAAAATTTGACAAATCAAGGTTGGGCTGGTTAGCAGGCCCATGAAATGGACATAGGCCTATAAAGAAATGAAAGGAAAACCACATAAAGTTTGTTATAGTAGGGTGTTGTGCCACTGTGCCATCAAAAGAGCATCAGTTCACCTAGGAACTGACTCTGCTAGTCTCTGTAACTAAAATAGAAGGATGCAACACAAAGCTGTAGGGTATCAAAGCGAATTAGACAAAGTGAAGATTCAATCAGAACATTGTTGAAACCAAAGAGCCAAATTCCACAAAGAGGCCCAGGCTAACCAGACCATGTCATAAATCTGTCCATGATACCCTGGCACCAGCCAGCCTGAAGTAAGCCTAACCAACCAACCCCTTTACAGCTTTGAACAACTTGAGACATTAACACAAAATAACACAATTATTGATAATCCCAACTCAGGAAGGAGATTGTCAATTTTGGGGCAAGAAACCCAAGATTAATGGTCAAAGATACAGCACATCAGGACCATCACATGAAGAAACTTTGTTGGGTAGTGCTCCCCCACCCAAGACAAGAACCAGACTGAAATTCCTTCAGAATTCCTTTGTTCCTCAGAACATGTTTATAGAATGACAGACTGTGCTTATTACATAAATATGCACCAAAATGATGCTTAAAAGGACCACTTAAAAAGACCACTGCATAACACTGTAAAAAACAATTTGTTGAGTCAATTTAAAATAATTTGTAACCTGGCTGCCTTAAAATTTTAAGTTCAGTCAGCTCAAAAAAAGTTTTTTCAACTTGAAATGTTAAATTATACTAAGTGACAACTTAGATATTTGAGTTGAATCAACTTAAAATTTTAAGGCAGCTGGGTTACTTACCCATCTGTTAAGTTTAGCAAACACAAATATCTAAGTTGTTACTTAGTACAACTTAACATTTCAAGTTGACTAAACTTATTTTAGGTGACTGAACTTAAAATTTTAAGGCAGCAGGGTAACAAATTATTTTAAGCTGACTCAACAAATTGTTTTTTATTTTTTACAGTGTACTGTGTATGTTACTGTCACAAATCTGTTCCTGAACGTCAGTCTGCTTGCCACCAGAGGTCGCTTTGACATTCACATTACACTGACTGTTACACCACACCCCAGACTACGTTCCCCATCAGCCATTGTGGCGATCACCTGTGTCCAATCTGAGACACTATTTAAACCCCGGACTTCCTTTCACTAGTCGCCGAGTATTGGATTGCATTTAGCACTAGTTGTGTGTTAGCAACTGTACAGAGCCTCTAAGTCAGTTTGTGTTTTCTAGTTTAGTCTAGTTCTTGTTCCTAGTCATTCGAGTCTAGATTCCACGCCTTGTCTTATCGTCTTGTCTGTTTTGCTGCCAGCCTTTTGGATCTCTCGCCTGTCTATTTGGATTACCCTATTGCCTCTCCCTTCGGATTACGTTCGCCGCTGATCGACCCTCGCCTGTGTAATGGAATACTCTTTTGTCTTGCTGTCTGTACACCTATTAGCCATTGTCTGACCCTGCCTGCCTTAACCATGTCTTTGTCGATGTCCTCTAATAAAAGTTTGCAATTGGATCTGCCCGCTTCACGTCGCATGTCTCACTCTGTAACAGTTACCCACACATTGAGTTTGAAAATTCATGCTTTAAACGTTTCTATCATTCAGTCCTTTGTAAAATGTATTATATCCATGTTATAGAAATCATGGCCAAATTATACTCTGCAAGAGCGGGAAAATTCTGACCATGGGACTGAAAAGATAACTTGTTGATTTATGTTTTGGGAGGAGAAACATAGCAATATCCCGAGTTAAGACAACATCTAATTGGTCAAGACACCATTTTGGGATGTGTCCAAAGCTGAGTTTAAAACCAAAGGACACCATAAAAATTATACTTTTAGCTTTTAGCTAGTGGTCTTATCCATCGCTCCTAGCCATGCTTTTAGTAAGGGCTTTTTAGCTATTGCTTTTTAGCCATGCTTTTTGCCATCACTTTTTATCCATTAAATTCTTATATTGAAACAAGAAGTATCTTGTGTTTTGTGCTTATAAATTAATGTCTTAAACTGACGACCTTGTTACCGTGCTAATAAATAGTGTTTTCACTATATTTTGGATATTAGTATCCATTGCAGAGTTGATGTTATACAGCTCGCTCAATGAATTGCTGGCCGATTCATCGATCTGCCTTAGAATGGAGATTCTGTTCAAATTCCCTATAAAATCTTAAATGATTCCCTTTGAGCTAAATTGACCTGTATCTCTTACAAAGCCAAACCTGGTTTATTTTACCAATTTAGAAATTCCGGCTAGAACATGTTAGGGGAAGAAGAGGACATTCACTGACCCCTTGTGCTCTGTGGATGTGGGCATTGCCAATCTGGAATAGACAACCTGAACACATGATCACATTACACAAAGCCATGATTTTATATAAATTTGTAAGACTTGTGCAATGTGGTCTCGTGGCGAAAACGTACCTTTGGGAACCGGAGACCTCCAAAATGGGGCGTGAACTCCAAAAGTGGGCAGAATCTCAAAAATGGTGCAGGATCTCCTTGTGCAAAGACTTTCACCATTGGCTCTGGCTTCAGCCAATTGTTATTGACTTGACATTTCAAAATAAAACTTTATAAATTAAACATTCTTTCTAGTTGATTAAAAATGAAACAAAAAAGGTACCACTGTCCGGTGAGGTCCAGTCGGGGAGTTACGGAGCGGCCCGGCGATCTCGTATCGCATAATCTTATTACCTGCTTATTACCTGAACTCCAACTTTCTTTACCATGTTTTTTTAGGACCAATCCCGCAGTCAGTTTCATTGGTTAAGGTTAGAGTCAGGTGTGGGGTAGGTTTAGGGGTTAGCATTGTTTGTAGCATAGTTTGTAACACTGTGATTGACAAGACCAATAAAATCTTTAGAATCAGCTGTGGGGCGGATTTTGCGCTGAAGTGGATTAGGGGAAAAAATTTCACACGTGTGTCATGTGCCTGTCTGTCAATGGGATGAAACCACACCCTATTTTGGAGCGCCCACCCCGTTTTGGAGTTCCTGCCCCCCTTTTGGAGATCTCCAGGCTCCAGTCTTGCAAAAAAGTACCCACATGTACTTTTTTGTCATGAGACCAGGTTGGACTTATGAAAAAAACATATGAAAAGTTGTATGTAAGCAGATCACACAAATGAGTCACCAATATACAAAAATGTTTAAGATTTACTCTAAATTGCCATAAGATTGTTAGAAGAGACCACTCCTATTAGAATAGCAATGTTTCATGATTAAATAAAGGTGATCACTTAGCCTAGTAAAACTCTGTATTGATTTGCAGTGACACTTTCCTCTAAGGGGACAAGCGGACACAAACCATGCCAGCAAAATGCCAGAGACACCGGATCCCCTGCCTTGTTCTTTATTTTGTCACCCATTTGTATACGCAAATAGAATGAGTCAGCATAATGGATATGCGAGAAATAAGGCTCGTCTTCAGAACTGGTTACAAATTTGATTATACATCTTGGTATTTAATCTTAAAATATGAAACTACTCTTCATGTAAATTTGTATAAATCTATGTCTGACACTTTCCTGCAGAGCAATTTTGTAAACTTATTAAAATCTCTACAAAGTTCTTAATAACTAATTAAAACTTCACAAATCACATAACAGCATGAATAATAACTAAGTGATGAGGCAGCAGCTGCCAACTGCCTTCCTGTGACTAGAATTTCAAAATAAAAGCAAAATATTTTCTCTAAACGTTGGTAGAGATTGCTTTGCTATATTTATTGCATAAAAAACGTGTACGTTTTTAGATTTTTTAATAATAAAATACATCTCTAAGATATGCGACAAAGCATTTTTGATGTGACAATCACATAAACAGAGATGCTAAGGATGCAAGTCATGCCGTTCCTACATCTCACAATAGCTAATGAGTAAATGTCATTTTAGTCACTTTTATCCTGCACCAGTACATGTCAGTCTTTTATCACAGTCAAACAGCTTGCTTTGAAGAGCTTTACTTCACCCAAGGTTAAACATTTAGTGTTAAAATGAGAATTATGTGGCCATTTACTCACCCTCGTGTTGTTTTTGCTGGTGTAATGTCCATGCTGTTTTTTGTCAGACAATAAAAACACAATTTCTTACTGTCATGCTCCAGAAATGACAAACACACCCTAACATTAGTCTACGCTGTATTCCAAATCTTCTTAAGACATTTGATAGCTTTGTGTGTGAGGAACTGATGGAAATTTAAGTTGTTTTTCCTTGAAAAGTCCCCTCTGCCTCGGAAAGCTTTATGACAGGTTAAGCGATATAATTGGCTCTTGCGTGTAATAGTGACAGTCAGTCTTTTTGAATGGGATTTGAGGTCTGTAGCGGTGGGAACAATTTTCTGTGAGTAATTGTTTCTCATGGAAATTAAACAGAGTCTCCTGCTTCTCAGTTTTTTCTCTTGGGCAAAAAGTCCACAGTAATCTTATACTGTGAGATCCTACCAGTCTGTCAAACTGTGTTTTTATTTGTCATATTTGCCAAGACACCAAAATAAGACATTGTTTTATTATTGCTCCTACATGGATTTATGATTAGCTCATCATAGGTGTAAAATATTGAATGCCTTGCTGAAAGTGATGAGAATTTACTCTTTAGGGTAGGACGTCTGTGATTCCCACTTCTCATTTCCTGTTTTATGAAGATAATTAGTGAAATGTCATCTTTTGAAAGATGAGAGTGTGGTTGTAAACAATCAAAGTAAGATCAAATTGTGTGTAAATATCATAAATCAGTCCCCATTATTGTTATATACAAAGGCATCATTTGAATATTGCGAAGACCTTTATCAACGATCAAGTCGTATGCAGCTGTTCATTAGCACAAGGATGCTTTGAATGTGTTTTATGAGCTGTAGCAGCACTGTAAATAATTTCCTGCTTTGCTCTATTATAACGCTGATATCTTGCTAATACTAGACAAATGTGTGTTTGAGAGAGAACATGTAGGTCAAATATGACTCATTTTGGATGACGTGAAGCTTCCTACGTGCTCTTTAACAACAGAATTAAAAAAATAATAATAATAAATTATTTTTTTTTTTTTTTTACTTTCTCCTGTCCAAGCAACTGAAACATTTGTATGTTCCCTTTAAAGTGTAAACACTGTGTAAACACAACTCTGCTAGCCATTCATCTCAGTGGCCGTTGCTCAGCTGGTGCATGACCTGATGATCTGTACAGCCTTGACTCCTTGATTTGCACATCCCATCCAAACTCAACACACCAAAAGTGACCAATATGTGAGTTTGCTATGTGGCTGGCCAATGACATTTGTGGTTTTTAATTGGTCATTGGCTGACCATTGACATTCAGGCAGTAGACAATCATAGACAATCATTATTATTTTCTTTTTCATTTCCATTTAGTGACACCTCAGCCTTAAAGAAATAGTGTGTTGTTTATATGTTTGATGTGTTTTAAAGTTATTTATCTAGCTATAATTGATGGTAGGGTCCATTTTTGGGCCAATTTTGTCTCCACCGCATCAGTAATTGTCAAGAAGTTGTGTTTTTTTATTTAGTTTGTGAGCCATAATATGCGGCAGTCCTGAGTTAGATTTTTTTTATTTTTGCTGAATGTTGGCTGTGGTTGTCATCAGTCTAGAAATACGACAGCAGCAATGCTTTATGTTCTTTCCCACTGGCATCTCTGAGACACGTTCCAGCATGGCTCACTACCCGTTAGAGTTAAATCACAAAACAATATACAAACAAATATCATTCCATTTATTATGTACATCCACTGGAATAATGCAATTTTTTTTAATTAACATTTTTATTTTGTTGTCATTAATTCCACTAAATTAAAGATTTAAAATGATAGCATTTTCATTCTAATTAACCTTTTAACTGTCACCTGTGCCCTCCGAGGGACGCCTAAGTTTACTTCACTATGCTGCAATATTCTAAACATGACAAATTATATATGTGAACCTGGACCACAAAACCAGTCTTAAGTCAATGGGGTATACTTGTAGCAATAGCCAAAAATACATAGTACGGGTCTAAATTATTGATTTTTCTTTTATGGCAAAAATCATTAGGAAATTAATTAAAGATCATGTTCGATGAAAATATTTTGTAAAATTCCTACTGTAAATATAAAACTTAATTTTTAATTATCTATCTAATTAACTATCCTAGCAAACCATACATCAATGGATGATGTATAAATCTCAATTTAAAAAAAAATGACCCTTATGACTGGTTTTGTGATCCAGGGTCACATATCATTGGAAAGGTCTAAGATCATCAAAGATATTTTACCATAGTTTTTTGTTGCAAATTATGTAGGAACAGTAATAGATTATTTTATGGCAAGAGTGCACCTCAAAAATCAACATCATTACTGGAGCTTTGACCTTTGTCACCAAAAGTATTTTTTGTTGCTTTTTTTCTATCATGTTTTAGAAATGATCATGAATTATATATCAATTTAAAGTTTAAAACCTCAAAATTCATCCTTTGAATTTTAAAATCTGGCATTGCATTACCATGGAAATGGTATTTCAAAATCATATTTGAAAATTTATTACAATATTATAACAGTTTAAATTTGGATAGTGCACTTTCGCGTCTATGTTCAAAAATAGGGGTGACAGTTAAAGGGTTCAAATATTGCAGAATTATCTTGATTTATAGATTACTGGATTATTGGATTTATACACTAAAATTGATATTTTGTCATTTATCATGCATGCAAGTAACCCTAAGCCAATCCTTAATCCTAACCCTAGTACGTACATGTTGTTAATTAAAATGCTCAGTACTTAAATGTATAATTACACTGTAACAAGGAGAATTTAAAGTAAAGTGTAAACGAAATGGTTCTTGAGCACCAAATCAGCATATTAGAATGATTTCTGAAAGATCATGAAAGACTGGACTAATGGCTGCTGAAAATTCAGCTTTGCCATCACAGGAATTAATTGTGTTTAAATATATATATATATATATAAAACAGAAAAAAATGCAATCATTGTGACTTTTTAAATTTTTTAAAATGTTTTAACCCAAAATTTGAATGCCACTGTATATATAACTGTTTGCAAAAAAGCTCACATAATCTCTGGCACTGACTTTTTTCTTTTATACCAAACTCATAGCAAACTTCAAAAAACCTTTGAACTCTTTAGAACATTAGGTAAATTATTTATTCAGTCATTTCAAGGACTGCCTTTGTTGAATCTTAACTATAGCTGAGCCGTCCTTGTAAAGTGCAGTATGCATTCAAGGCACATTAAAAATCTTGAAGTGAAATATTTTTCAACACGTCTCTTCCTCAGTGGGGGAGGATCTCGTCTCAGATGTTTTACCAGCTCAGTTCTGACATTAATAGTGACAGCGCAGTCTTTTAAAATTCCACCCCAATTTTAAACATGCTCAAAAAATATCATAACTGCAGGTAGTGCATTTTTAGCTTCCAGTGTGCTAATGGCAAATTAGAGCTTTCTCTGCTTGCATCGGCTCCAAGTTCACCTATATGTGGATGATTGCAGCCCCCACACCAAAGCAGTGCTGCATGCATGATTGAAGCTTGAGCCAGGCTACATACCTTTAAAGATCTTAAATGTACATGTGCTGCACTCCAGCTGCTTTAAATAATGCCCTTTGATTTAAAAAAAAAAAAAAAAAGTCAAATATAATCAGACCAAACATCGTTTTTTTCAAGACAAAATTTTCAAGTAATGGCCAAAAGTGATGTCCAGACTGGTCAAAGAAAACCAGGAGGCTCAAAATCACCTCAATGTGTGAACACTTCCGAAGTCTTAATTGAGAGTGTAATTGTGAAAAACCTCCAGTTTCATCTCTCACTGCAAGGACAATATGGATGATCCTTGAATGTGTATTTTCTAACAAAATAACAATACCATACACAGTGTTGTTGCTGATACCATGCACCATACAGGTCATCGATCCTTTTTTTAAGTGCCCCATTAAATTTAAGCATTTGGTCTTTACATTTGACATCAGTGTGCACACTTGAAGGTTACAGAGGTCAAATGGTTCTTCTGAAGTGCTGAATTATCTCGCACATGTAAGCCTCCAAAGCCTGCAAGATGATTTCTTGTCAGTGGACTTTCCATGACCTGAAGCATTTATCATTCATCAGCAGAGCTGAAATGTTCATCCTTTGAAAGATGGTCAGAGACATCCCAAAGTAGGACCTTTCTTTCTTTCTTTTTCTTTCTTTCTTTTTCTTTTTCTTTCTTTCTTTCTTTCTTTCTTTCTTTCTTTCTTTCTTTCTTTCTTTCTTTCTTTCTTTCTTTCTTTCTTTTATTTAGTGTGAAATAAAATCAAAATGTCATAACTGGATCTTCTTTCTGGTGACCAGTAAGATCCTCTCCAGTCATTTACTTCCTTTAAAAAAACAACAACACATCTGCACCTACGCTTTTTCCACTCTCCATAGCTATACATTCAGTTCACTGCATGAACACCAGTGGCAGTAAAACACAATAACATTTATTGCTTTCCGCACATAATATGATAAAATGCCAAATTATTATTATATGCATATTAATAAAGACAAATTTCACAGTATAGTACTATGAAAATGGCCTTAGAACACTTTTACAATAGCACATGATTTGTAACTAAAACGTTTTGATGTTTCCATCAAAAAATCAGCTCCAGCTGTATGGCTTTTCTGACAAAATAAACAAGTTGGGTAGAAGTCCTGTGAAACACAAATCACTATAAAATCTTGTAGAAGCAAGATAAAATAGCATGGTTGCTTCGGCATATGACTTTTTAATTCATGTTTTCTTTTGTTAACGAGATTGGTTAGGTTTAGGTAAGGGTTTAATGTAGATAGTATGTTATTTTTTATATTTGGCTCTCATATATATTGTGCTCCCTAGAAAGCGTTCACCATTTATAATGACTACAAACGGTCACTCATCTTACACTCTTTCTCGATTTCACAAAGTTCGCACAAATTATAATCAGTGAAGCTATCTCTGTACATCATATCTACACTTTGAGAATTTGCGAGCACGCAAACTGGTGGACATTGGTGTTTTAAGTAGTGAGTGGAATCTAACTTAAAAAACGTTTGATTGACCATTGTGTTCATAAAATTAACAGATATGTCTATGATTGGCTACATTGCTCAGCACTGCAAAACTTGCAAACTTGCAAAAATTACAACATAATAGAACCCAGACTGCAAACACAAATATAACTGTTTCAACAATATCCTATTATACAGCTTCAATTATGAGTGCTCTTGCTTTCATTTGAACTGAGCCTAGCACCCCCACAGAACCAAGCCTGACCGAGCCTAGAGAGAGTGGTAGCTGCTCGTTCCCCACTCCCACACGTAAAGACAATCCTTTTCTATGTCAGGCATTGCTGAAGATTTGTCCTTACTTGTAACTGAAGAAACTCTGTATTCGTCCTTTTCAGCAACCCTGTTGATAGTCATTTATTCATGTTTATCTGTTGAAGCCTATAATCCAACACAAGTATGATAGATAAATTGGCAATTATCCTTAACACAACCAGTCTGCAGGCTTGAATAGTGAATACACAGCAAAAGTTTTATATTTAAAGTCACCTAATTATATACTCAATTATAACATTTTTACATATATGTACAAAATTTGTTACTTTTATTAATAATAATTAATTTTATTAATAATAACACCTGGCACCCACTGTGGGCCACGATCCACAGGTTGAAAACCACTGATGTAAGCTATCATTGTATGTTTTCTTTATTGACAAAGCTAGTTATACAGTGTTGTTGGTCATTTCGGTTTTATTTCAGATTAATAAATAACTAATAAATGACAATACAATTTTTGATTCTGAAAAAGTTTTTGACGGGTGGTCTAAGAAGTTTGTTAAGCACAGTAGCTACATAGTTTTATGAGGATTTGAACCGAAAATAAAACTTACAAACTCACTTGTTTACACTCTGCTCCTTTCTTGATTGCCAGTGGCTGCAAAGTAGAACGTGAAAGCACAAGGCTGATGCTCTGTAGCAAATTCACACAAATATAAAGCATTTTTATTTTTATTTCAAATACCTGTGTTTGAAATACAAAATATTATTTTGTATTTAAATACCTTTGAAAGAAAATACATTTAAATACATTTAATCTTAGTATTTTTGTATTTTCAAAGTACATAAAGTACTTTGTCAATCAACCTCCTTATTAGACTGCTGGTTTCCTGCAGGAATGGGCAGTATTTCAAATACGTGTATTTAAAATACTATTTTGAATCTTTTGGAAAAAGTCAAATGTATTTTGTATTTAAATACATTTAATATTAATAATTTTGTATTTAGTATTTTGTATACTTGATACAGGAAATCAGCAGTCTAATAAAGAGGTTGATTGGCAAAAAGTATTTTATGTATTTTGAAAATATAAAAATACTAAGATTAAATATATTTAAATACAAAATAGTATTTTGTATTTCAAATACATGTTTTTGAAATACAGCCCATTCCTGACTGTGCTTAACAAATTTATTGGACCACCACCCAATGTAAGGTTTGTGCCACAGCAGCCCCAAACTAAGTACTGGTGATTACCAAAATCATTTTTAATGTTTCTGTAATGGTTAATCCACCAGTATGTGTAAGATCTTTAGTCAAAGTAGTGTTTCTAATGCTAAAATATAATTATTGTTGGGACTGAATGGATTCAAAAATAGACTGCACAAAAGGTTAATCAAAAGCAAGTATTTGGGAGCAACTAGAAACTATTTGGAGGTCAGTAACAACAGAGACTGTGTAAAAGTGCATCAAAATAATGTCAGCAAGAATGCAAGCTTTTATCAAGGCCAAAGGAGGCATACAAAATAAAAATAAAATATTTATTTATTTGGTTTATTAGTTTTTGGTCATTATGTGTGAATAAGACAATTTAGTCATTTGTTATTTGCCTAATAAATGACAATACAATTTTTAGTTCTGAAAAATTTTTTGACGGGTGGTCTAAGAAGTTTGTTAAGCACTGTAGCTACATAGTTAGGATTTGAACCGAAAATAAAACTTACAAACTCACTTGTTTACACTCTGCCCCTTTCTTGATTGCCAGCGGCTGCAAAGTAGAACGTGAAAGCGCAAGGCTGACACTCTGTAGCGAATTCACACATATATAGAGCATTTTAATTTCAGTTGAAGAGACGGGAGCTGCGCAATGCACCGCACAGCATGCTCCTAGAATCTGGTTGAGTAATATATAGGCGTCGAAACGAAAGCGCACGGGTTCACGCAGTTAGTGTGAATCTGATGATAGATCGCGCATCCACTGATTCAAGCAGAATATATTCAGGGGACTTAGTACGCTCTGATGAAAGGGTATATATAGCCATGGCTAAACAGACATTTGAGAATACATCGCTTTTCTTACTGGAGAAACTTTTTTTGTGTGGTGCCCCTCTGGACATGGTGTCCCATTTGCCCATATGGTTAATCCGCCTATGGCTCCTCCCAACTTTCTCTGGTCATTTGGGAGGAAGATGTGTCAGTCCCTTGTGCTTTTTGGACAACGGGAACCACAGATTCACACAAAAATAGTAATGCAGTAGATAAACGTAGGAGAGTGGTTTACATCCCTCACTTTGAAGGAAACATATTTCCACAAACTTGATTTGTCCAGAACACAGACCCTTTGTTAGTGTTGCTTTCCAAGGTTTCAGGTTCTATCATTCAGTGTCTTTCCTTGGCACCGATACCATTTACTTGGGTGGTCTTGACTGCTTTAGCCCCCTTTTAGTTACTGTACAGTGTATCAAAATCCTGCCATATCTGGATGATTGGTTAATTTACAAGGAAGACATACTAGCCCATGTTCAATCAAACTGCTGGGATTAATAGCACCAGCAACAGGGATGATTACATTTGGTCTGCTGAGGGCTTGTCCCATACATCGATTGTTCAGTTCTTTTAATCTCCATCCAAATAAGGACAGGAAGGTCAAGCAGGCCCTGCTCCCCTGGAAAGACATGGACTGTCTTCTCAGTGGACTGCCAATGGGAAATCTTCCTCACAGAAGATTGGTGATCACAACAGATACATTACTGACAGGCAGGTCAGTGAGTGGAACATGAGCATGTGCTTAAACTGAGGGCTGTTCATCTTACTTTCAGGAGTTTATTATAAATTTTCATATGCAAAAAAGCATGTTGGTAAGAACCAACAGCCCTGATGTCGCTGCTCTGTCCTCAGGTGCCAAAAGAGCTACTGACATTGGCGTGGCAATTCACATGCCAGGAGTGGCGAACAGGAGAGCCGACATTCTGTATAGGACAGGGCTACTCCCAAGAGAGTGGAGAGTGGATATAGTGGTCTAAATTTGGACTTGATACAGGGAATCTCTGGCCAATCTTTTTGCATTCAGGAAAACATCACATTGCCAGGAATGGTACTCCCTCATGGTACAAGAGGGCACCTAGATTCTCAGTCACAAGAGTGACTGGCAGGCTTTTTGTATGCTTCCTTTTATTTTCTCTTATTTTTCAAGTCCTCCAGAAGTCAGGGAGGGTCATTACACAGTTCTGCTTGTAGCTCCACACTGGCCAGACTGCTCCACATGTTTCTAGATCTGATTCATCTGATACAGGGTTGCCCGTGGGCAGATTTGGCACCCAAAACTAACTGTTCTGCATCTGTGGATCTGGCCTCTGCAGAGTCTGTCTCTCAATAATTTGACAAGACTATATGTGAGACACTGACCAATGCTAGAGCTCCACCTTCTCAAGCAAATTATTCCCTAAGGTGGAGAATTTTTTCAGACCCAGTAGTCTGTTCTGTGTTGCTTGTACTTCGCTTTCTGCAGTCTCAGTTGGATCAAGGCAACGTAGCCAGCAGAATTAGTGTTTATATCTCACCCTATTTCTGCATTTAATGGAGGGGCCAGTTGCCTGCCATTGGGTTGACATCCCTTAGTGTGTGAGTTTCTGAATGGAGTGCATCCATCCTACATTTTGTTGGCACTGGGACTTGCCTCTCATACTGGACTCTCTCACTAAGTCCCCATATGAGCCTATCACTGACACATGTTTGAAAGTTCTATCTATCAAGATAGCTTTTCTTGTTGCTCTCCATTCTGCTAGTTTGGTAAAAGAGCTGTATGCTTTCTCTATTAGTGAAGACTATTTACAGTGGAAGGCAGATAGCATGAGTTGTTAGTTTGGTCTAACAGTGCCCTTTTGCCTTTTAATTCACAATTTGCAAATCAATTACTGGAGGTAGTTTGATTTCAACCCTATTTTAATGGTTGTCACATTGGTTGGTTAATGTCATCTAGAAAAGTAGAAAAATTGTTTCTGGTACCTACAGGAATACACTACTTCACAGGCTGCACTGATGAGAGTTCCTGTGGAAGATATTTGTGTTCCAGCATCATGGTCTACACCATGAACATTTGCAAGATTTTATAGAGTTAATGTGACCTGTGCAACACCTGTGCCCAGTGAAGTGTAGTTCATGCCGATTCTTCTGCTCCTCTCGACCCTTTTGGTACAAGTCATCCTATTTTGAGATATTCCTGTCTCTCAGAACACTGGGACATAAAAAGATCAAATTGAAGTTCACCCCATTTTTATAGCACTGGAAGCTCAGTCTCAGCAGGTCATGGGCATGACTTTGTTTACATAAGACACATGTGTCAAACTCTGGTCCTGGAGGGCCACTGTCCTGCAGAGTGTAGCCCTAACCAGTTCCAAAGGATTTCCAGGAGTTCCAGGATTTCTAGTAATCCTGAAGACCTTGATTAACTAGTTCAGGAGTGTTTTATTAGGGGCTGGAGTCAAATTCTGCTGGACAGTGGATCCTCAGGAACTGACATTGACACCCCTGACATAAAGTCTCAGGAGAAGGGGAAACAAAGACTATCCTTTTATTTAGACTGCAGTGACAGTCATCCTTAGGTCTCACAGATACATAGTTATACTAATAACCATAGGCATATTTTTTTCCAATGAGCTTTGTTGCGAATGAGTTGCTGATGATAGTTCAAAGCCGTCTTTAAAAAAACACAAGAGATGTGTATGCTGTCATTAATGTTGCTTTGACAAAGCATTAATACTAAGCGTTAAAATGAATCCTTCTGCAGATTATGTGCAACCTGAAATATATTTACCCACACACGTCTTCAAATGATGCTTTGTATTGAGTGGGAAAATTAAAAGTTGTGAGTTCATGCTCAATGTGTCAATTGACAGATCAAGGTTAAAAAGTCTCTGGACTCTTAATTCTTGTTTAAGAAGCTTTGCGGTTCATTAGGACTGTTGCCAATAAATGAGCTTTGCATTTGTCCCCATAATTACAGTATGTGGAAAGGGGACAGCAGGGATACCAGTGCTATTTATACATTGACCTCATTTGCATGTTCCATACTGAGCAAAACACTGTAGCGTCCAGGCTTTGTGCGTGTATTTCTGTTATTCTGCATTATCCAGTCCATAAATTAGCTTTTTTCACCCCAGTTATATCCTGCATATGATAATACAGCAGCAGTCTCCATTTCGATAAAGTTTTCAGGCAAACAAAGAACAACTAAATGACTTGCTAGGTTCTGGCATTCTTTGCCAATTTGCTATTGCTTGTTTAATGTTAGGTTGTTACCGTCTATGCCTATTATGATACAAAATTATACATATGGTACATTCCACTGAATTATGATGCAACTATTACAGGGACTTGTGGGTGAATTTGCTGCTAAGTTGCATGTATTTGTCTTTTACTAAAACACAACTTTCTGAATAATAATGGAAGTAGTATTATTATTGAAAAAATAAATAAATAAATAGATAAAAAAGTGTTCTAGTGAATAATGGAGAGGTTCAGTATCTCTGTGTGATGCCACCTTCTCACCCTCTCATATTTAAAAGTGCCCTTTCCTGAAGTGCATTTTGCTGTACCTCCCTTGTCCCTTCCTCTCAACCTTTTTTTTAATCAGAACAGCCCGAACACCCTTTTGTGGGGTTCTGTCGGCTAAGAGCAGGTGAGGAAAACAATAGAGAGTACCTAATTATGGCGTCCTTGATACCTCGCCTGCAAGAGCGCTGTCAGCTCGCTAGATTCATATGGACAAGAGGCAAAGGGAGTGCGTCGAGCGGCTGTACAGATGGGCTCCAAACAAATACGGTTAAGCCGCTGGGATAAGATTGCATGGGGGAGGTGGGTGATAAAGAGGAAGGGAGACCAGGGGTAATAAATCAAACCGTGTAGCGGACTGGTGAGGAAAAAAATTCAGTCAAGCCGTCCACAACTCCCTCTGTCCAGGACAGCAGCCAAGATCTTTATTCAGCTGCTTTGAGTGAGTTTTAACATGGGGAATTTATTGAAGACGAGTGGTGTGAAATCAATAGGAACGTTGGCCTTGAGGTGCGATTAACCCTGAGTATGGTTTTTAAGTGACAGGTATCTTTCTGCCGGGGGGAAATGTAGGACACAGTGTATCTGCATTTGGAATTCCGAGGATGTTGGAATTTGAAGGACGACCTCCTGTGACCTCCCGCCGAGCGTGTTTGGGGATATTTTTTACTACGCCTCCAGAAATATTGACCTTTTAAATCTCTTTATTTTGATAGGTTACAGCCTGCTCTCATATGAAAACCACACACTGCAGCGTGTATTTGCTCAAGTTTTGGCCAAATAATCATTTAGAAGAATGAAGTAGACTGTTTATTATGATGTTAATAATGGTAAAAAGTCAGTTTACATTTTTAGAATAAAATACTTATCCTGTTGCTTGAGGCAACAGGACAAGATAGAAATTATGTTTTCAAGCATGACAAATTAAATTTATTCCAGTCATGTAATTCCAGTTATATACAGTATATAATAGAACAGTTCTCCAGTGCAATGTACTCTGCAATGCAATAATAAATAAATATACCCATAAGTAAATACAAGGTGTATACTTAATAAACAATAAATTATATAGCTGTAATTAGCTTTAAATATATTATTAGACTTAATTTGTATCAGAGCTGCTCTGCTGTTGCCATGACACTCAGCATTATATTTCTTTTGATTGCACATGAGAATCAACATGGTTTCTGTGGTGCATGTATGGATGTCAGAAAGGAAAGACTATTTGCATAAAATTCTCAGCACTCAACATTTGTTGCATTATCAACAGTTGCCTCAAGGGATGTTCACACAGTGGTTTGTAGCAACAAAGCAGCCATTTATACATATATATATATATATAGAGAGAGAGAGAGAGAGAGAGAGAGAGAGAGAGAGAGAGTTCAGATGCAAAACCAGCTAAAAGCCATCTCGGTCAAAAATGAGATAATGATACTGAGTGAATGCTCCTGACACATAGTATACGTCCATCAAATACTTTAACTTCAAACTCGCTAAATTCCAGTCTCAGCCCAATCAGAAGTACCAGTTCTTACATCGAAACCTATACAAAGTAGCCAGAAAGAAATGCCCATTTTAAAAAAATATGTCAGATGGATTTAGAGGCTTTTGCATCTGAACACTTCGTATATATATACACTGCCCTCCAAAAGTTTGGAAATGCCCTAGAAAACTGGGGTTTTGGACAATATTGGCATGAATCCTTTTTAATTTGTGATCATTTTGCATTGATAAGGGACAACACAAACTACGAAACATATTTTATTACATAAACAGTTTATACATAGAAAAAAATTAAATATTTGATTCATCAAAATATCCACTATTAGCAGCTATTACAGCTCTGCATAATCTGGGACTAAATTCACTGTATTCTAAACTTAATTGGCAATCAATTGTTGAAGCTATTAAGGTGTGCTGACCCAAAAATCTTAAAAAAAAAAAAAACCTGGGCCAAGTTTAAACCAGTAACCAGGCATCACACCTGGCAAAGGGGCATGTCTGACTTTGACATGTATATATTGCCATTATTATGTAATCAAAATGAAAATTATTATTGCTGGTCTTCAGTGATAATGTCAACTTACTTTAATATATTTACACCAAAAAATGATAAGGATTTATGCTGATATCGTCCAAAACCACACTTTGCCAGGGGTGTTTCCAAACTTTTGGAGGGCAGTGTACATGGAAATCTTAATGTATTTGTTCTTGATGGAATAGATCTGCTACCGAGACTTGCCAATATGCTACTGCAAATACGTCACAGACATGCTGCTACTGCACATTAGTTTTAGGTGAATGAATCATTCTCATTCATGTAACCTATTGACTCATATTTCTCGTTCACTGCAATCCCTCCGCGCTGTTCTGTGGACTTTTTCATTCTGTCAAAGACTGACTAAACCTCAAGCCAGTAGCATTCAAATATGTGACAGAGCATGTGATTTGTTGAATGTAATAAACAAATACGCCCTTCACTGACCGAGTTGCTTTTGAGTCTGAACGAGAGAGAGATCTCGTTCATGAACAGGTGAACTGGTACATTGTGTTTGTGAACGAAATGACTGAACTGGTACATCTCCTTCGCGAAAGAACCAGTTGTTGAACGATATGATGGCACACAGGTAGAGCTCGGCTTGTGTAGTTTGGTATATTTGCAGCAAAGAAAGAAATAAACATTTTAGCATTGTAATGAAAATTGACCAACTGCTGTGTTGGGTCAGTTTTCATTACAATGGTAAAGTGTAATTTTCTTTCTTTGCTGCAAATATGCCAAATTACACAAGCCAAGCTCTACCTGTTAGCCATCATTATCGTTCCATGACTGGTTCTTTTCATTCATAAAATGGTTGTTACTGAATGAAGATGCCCGTCACTGACCAAGCAGCTGTTTTGAGTCTGAACGAGAGAAAGATCTCGTTGTTAACTAATTGAACGAACTGGTACATGTCATTTGTGAATGACTGTGTACTGCAGGTCGGTCATTTTAGTCAGTCTCATTCAGCAATCAGCAGAAAGTGGATGCAAAGCGCAGGTACTGTGCACATACGCTTGTATTCATATTAAGCAAACAGAACATAACTCCATGACACATTTAACATAATCCCTGATTTACGAATGTGTGAATGTGACCAAATAATTAGAAATGTTAATTATGCTAGAAAACCTTATATTTTGGTCATCTGAACCACTTATTTAGACTTGTAGCGGGTCTATACAGGTGGTGCTGGGGAAGGTGGACTGCAAACTTCTATAGCAAACACTGGTCAAGTATTTGAACGTTGAGCAGCAAGAACATTGGCTGTTAATGCAACAGAAACCAATCAGCTGCTCTATGTAGATAAAAATGTGACAACTAGCAGATTGAGCTAATCTTGAGTATCATTACAGAATTATAAAAAATTACTAACAGGCTGGTATTCATGCACAAAGATACAAACATTAGTCAGACATTTGACTTATATAAGGCACTATAATTGACCCTCAAACCAAAAAGAGACAAACAGATATCAGAATTATTGCACAGCAAGGCTGTGTTATCTGTCCTGTTTCCAGCTGCCAAATGTTAGAGTCCAGTTTTGTTGCCTCCCAAAACCTTTGGTTAAAAAAAGAAATGGAGCAAATTGCATTGCAGGTTTTAAAGGTCATCACTCTCTTAATCTGAGTGTTGTGCTTCCTTCAGTTGCATTACTAGCTCTCAAACAAAGCTAATTTTTATATCTCCAAGGCACAAACTTTGGCATATCACTCAATACAAATAACCACTTGCATGGCGAGATGCTTTAATCATTCATTATCCAATTAAAATGCCATTTTCTATCGCCGTTTTCAAAGAGCATGGATGTTAATTGAAGCTAAATGCTGTAGCTATTGCATTTGTGTTCCTCTAAAGCCCTGATTAGAGTTTAGTGAAAGCTGGGGCTGACATTTTAAACAGGATGTACGCAGGGAAAGCAATCAGACTTCTGCATGCGTGATATTTAACTGTTATTTTGTTCTTAGAGAGCCACTCCGCTGGAGAGCACAGAGAAAGAAATGACATGATTAACATCCTAATCTGAACAAATGTTTGATATTATGGTAATAGAAACTGAAGTGTTAACATGGGTTTTGTAAAATAGCATTGCCCTTAATACATGATATCACTTCACATTAATATGTTCTAAATGGATAGCTAAGAACTACATTCTCATGTTCAAATAATTGGTAAAAGGTATGAGAAATGTTAAATGCTTTAGCTTAAAGACTGGGCTGACTATATACGCACATACACCATAACTTTTATTAGAAAAAAAAAAAGTAATGGACAGCTGAATTCTAAATATGAAATGAGTAATATTTATGACATAAATTATTGTAAAGAATTTTATGTTCTTAGAAATCCTAGAAATGATTGTTAAATTGATGACATACAATTTTTGTGTTAATGACATTCAACAGAAACCATATTTTAAAGATAATAACTATTTAGGAAATGACATAAAAATGTACTTAAATTCTTCTTGGGTTGAAAAAACGAACTGAATTTCATATAAATTTAAACACTACATTCAGATTGTACATTACATATGATATAAAAAAAAAAAAAAAAAAAAATTAGAATCAAAAAATGCTATACATATGTTTCAGTAAGTAACATTGCCCTTTTAACATGATGTTGTTGTTAATGTGCTCTAGTGGAATTACAGTATATCCACAGTGAAACCCCTTTATGTCACTGGCAATGAATACTTAATAATAAAGGACCGAAAACCGAGGAGAATTCATGTAATAGTTTACAGAGATCTGTAAATAATTAAGCACAAGTAATAAATGATTAATGTTCTTCATGAAACAGTGCATGACATGTCTTGCTAGTCTCTCTGTAACAAGCACAGTATGCTCCACATTACTTGAAGGCTGATAATTATAACAGGACTGAAAGAATGGCTTCTGAGGCAAGCAGGAGAATGCACACTGGTATTTTTAGCCAGGAGAGCAGTGTTTAATTATTTCTGAAGAAAGTGCTGTAAGGATGCTTTGTTTTACTGAGTGTCTTGGCATCCCTACAATGAAGCATGTAGGGAAGAAACGAGATCCTGCTGATGTATGAACACGTGCTGAGAGGGGTACCAGCACCTTCAACAAAATGCCATGCCCCTTGAAGACAACAGGAAAAAGACTAGGGCTGTCAGTAATTTAGCATGTTTTTGTATGGAAGTCCTGTTTCCACCTCAGAGTGAAAAATAACTCTGACCACCCTTCCTATATTTTTCTCTTTATCTCTCTGTTCTTCTGTCACGTATACTGACACAAATAATAGTCACGTTCCATCGGCGACCACAATAAAGATTTCATTTTAAATGGATAATATATTGCTCTCTCTCTCTCTCTCTCTCTCTCTCTCTCTCTCTAGGCAGCAGGCAGAATACTAAACTGAGTTACTGCTGAGAATAACATATATAGACCCCCCATTTTGGGTGGACACATTGATATAAAAATTGTCTCACTCCATTCTTTAAATGCAGAATTTATAGTCATTTTTAAAGCAATGAAAAAACAACAACAACAACAACAACAACAACAAACTGTGTTTTGAAAAAGAAAAACTGAATCAACAAAACATTTAAGATTGCCTAAGGATCAAGATCATAAAGATTATGATGCTCATCTGACTTAGTTTAGTGTGCAACCTCCAAAGCACACAGGAGAGAATATGGTGATGTGACTTTTTTTTTCTCTTGTTACAGTATATGTGTTTGATCTCAGACATATTTAACGAGAAATGTTTACATTGCGATATCTGGCATTTGATACAGACTTTGGTAACTTGGCTTAAAAATTGTAGTTAGTAACATAATCCATTACATTACACATTATAGGTAATACAATCAGACTACTTTTTGATTACTTTTAGATTACTTTTCACCTAACTTGTTTATCACATTGATTTAAATAGGATCATATTGTACCATAAAAATACAAAGAGTAAGAAAATATATTTCATTTGTTGTTATTAACAACATAAAGTGCATTAAACATTATATTACGCCAAAGTTCCCAAACTGGTGCTTGTAAAGGAAGTGCAGGGTGGTTTATGTATGTAAATTTTAAAATAAAATAAAAAAAGAAATGAAATGTTTTATTTATTTACTTGCATGTCATGTATCCATAACCAGCGTCAGATAATCAATGAACACGCAAATGTGATGTTTAATTATTAAAATATTTATTTTAAAATTTCAGGGGCACTTCTAATAAATATATATCCTTGAAAGAGGATGAGATGACAAAATGTTTGTGAATTTTAATACCTTCCAAAGATAGAAATACATGGTTAACCTACAGAGTGATAATTCAAATAAAAATCAATGTGTTCATCAGTAGTTGATGCAATGTTGAAACATGTCTTAAACCTGAAATGATTTTTGTGAAGACAGACAAATGCTGTTTTGCCACCTGACTAATGACTCATTGTGTGAATGTCCACAAAACTGGAAGACTTTCTGAATGTATATATGAGGTATGTAAGGTAGGCTATTTTAGAAATGGAAAATTTAAAAGATGAAAAAGAGGAATTCTGAATAATTTATTGCTATTGTGTAAATAATATGCAATGTAATCCATAAAGAAGTTGCTGGAGTCTGATTACGAGTATTTTAAAATGTAATTTAATCTAATTACAAGTACTTAATTTTTGGAATCTGATCATGTAAACCAGATAACATGTAATCAGTAACAACTCAGCTCTGTAAACTGTTAATTCTGTTCACCAAAACAACTCACAGATGAGAACACTAATCACTCTAGCGGTGACTTCTTGAAAGATAACGCAACAAAATATATTGAAAAACACTACATAAAAACTGAAACATCTATTAATTCTGAATAACAAATATTTATGTCATTATTTCAAGCATAATCAGTGATCAAACTGAGCATCAACTGATATCAGCAGCTTCATCATTAAATTTGACATTGCTCATACTAAATGGTCAGAAATTTGACTTTATTTAATGCTTTATGAAATGTCAACATTTTCTACATTTGATATTTAAGCCAACCTTTACAGTGTAAAATGCATTTTTAATTCATAAAAATAAAGTTTTTTTGGTAGCACCACCTTATCACCTAAATTAACCTTGACATTAAAATGCCAATACCATATTTGGTAACACTTTAGTATAGACCCCAATTCTCACTGTTAACTTGCTTATTAGCATGCCTATTATTAACACATTGACTGTTTATTAGTACTTATAAAGTACTTATACATTACACAGAAATACATTTTGCATTGTAGACTTGTTCCTGGAATAACATCTGATCCTGGATCAACATTACTGTCCAAAAAAATAGACTTAACCTAACCATAATTCATTCCTAAAATCAAAGGGGAAATGTTAGCTGATTAACAAGGGTGTAGAATCATCTAACTGTAATCGTAAGCTAAAACTGATATTTCCTGAAAAGTCATCCCTCAATTCTGATTGGTTGATGGAAATGTTGTTCCAGGATCAACAAGGATGTTGATCCAGGAACATGTTGTACTTGGTGAAATCACGTTCATCGACCATATTCTACATCCTTAATCCTACCCAATACCTAAACTTAAGAACTAATTAACTAACTATTAATAAGCAGCAAATTAGTACTTTACTGAGGCAAAAGTCATAGTTAATAGTTTGTTAATAGTGAGAATTGGACCTTAAAATAAAATGTGACCAAAAATTTCTAAGAAATAATAATAAAACTAATAAAATGTCTTAATTACACCAAATTATTTTAAAAGGGTTTTGCCCTCTATTATTTTATTGGTTTAATGAAGTGTTAATCTTCTCTATATCAGGGCAGTTGTACCTCCCTGACGTTTTTGACCATATGGCTCTAAAAATATCAAAAGGAGTTTTATTACAGAAATCATGTTCATAGAACGTGAAATCAAGCCATTTTATGTATAAATTGCACATTAAGGTATTTTTAAACAAATGAGTGGATAGGATAAAAAAAAAAAATGCCCTTAATTAAAAGTCTCCAATTGTGCTCCATCTCAATGCCTTGGAGATACAGAAGAGATATTAAAAAGATTGCATTTGTGATTTTTCTTTCTTAAGAGAAGTCACTGTGAGTGGCAAAGCAGAACTAATCTCACAAAGAAGTGTAAAAATATACTATTCTGTGCAGTTTTCGTTCCCTGGAGCTGGAGAGTCTCAGGTCTCTCTTTGCCATGAGGCTTATAAAGATTACGGTCTGCTGTTGACACGTCATTTGAAAAACTTATCTGGGGGCAGTGTATTATTGACTTATGGGCTGTTTGAGAAAGTTTGGCTGAATTACTTAAGGATTAGATCAGAGCGTGTGGCCTCCGAGGGTTAGCCCCCTGATATATTGACTGGGGAAAATTAGTTGAACTTGACATCTCGTTTTAATGGTGCAGAAGCGTACCATCTTCCAGTCAAGCCTCAGTTCTCCACCTCTCCATCTGTCTATCTCTGAGACATTCATCTGAGCTTTAATCTGGGTGATATGATGAGTTCAGGGATGGGCAGTTTGGCAATCCAAGTGGTAGCACAGGAAGCATATGTCTCAGACCTTCATCAGACCGTCATGTGTAAGGTGGCCATAGACATGCGTGTGGGGGAGTTTAATTGTCTTCTGTGCAGTGACTGTGAATTTGATATGTGGACTTGCACACTATAATCACTTTTATTTCTGGCGGTATTTTCAGCTGTGAGGGTAGGCTACAGTTCGGATGTTCAAGTGGATAATCTAGTTTTTTATATATTATTATACTGGACATAGTATTGTGGTATTCAGGATTTTTATATTTTCCTGGCAAAGTCTGTCACCATGATGCTGTGGTATTGTAGGTGGTTGTCAGGATGTTTTTATGCAATTGCATTTTTTTTTTTTTTTTTTTGGATTGTTACTTCTTGGCTTAAAAAAAAAAAAGAAGAAGTGTGAATGATATTCTGATGTCTAGTCTTGGCTTGGGTCTATTGTGCTTGTCAAGCCACATGACACTAAAGAACCAATGAGGTTTTGTTCAGACTTTTCATTTTAAAAATTTTTTTTTTTTTTTTTTCCCCAAAGACAAAAAACATTCATACAAAGTAAAAAGATAATTTGTTATAAAGGCCACAATCAATATATTCTCTTTAACCATAAACCAAAATATTACTTGTGATTTCTTTTTTTCTTTCTTTGGCTTTTTACAAATCCAGAGTTATATAATAAAACTCTACACTGTAAGAAACAATCTGTTGACTGTCAACTTAAAATAGTTTGTAACCTGGCTGCCTTAAAATTTTAAGTTCAGTCAACTCAAAAAACGTTTATTCAACTTGAAATGTTAAATTATACTAAGTGACAACTTAGATATTTGAGTTGAATCAACTTCAAATTTTAAGGCAGCTGGGTTACTTACCCATCTGTTAAGTTTAGCAAACACAAATATCTAAGTTGTTACTTAGTACAACTTAACATTTCAAGTTCACTAAACTTATTTTAGTTGACTAAACTTAAAATTTTAAGGCAGCAGGGTAACAAATTATTTTAAGGTGACTCAACAAATTGTGTTTTTTATTTTTTACAGTGTAGATGGAGCAGTCCAACAGCTCCTGCAATCTGATATAATGACATCATCACATGACAAAGCTGATTGGTTCTTTTTGAATCAGCAGCCAGTGAGCTTCCTGCTCAACATTTAAATACTTGGCTAGTGCTTGCTCTAGCAGTTGCGGCGCAGTTTACTCCACCTGTATAGATCTGTTACAGAGTGATTCATGTATGCTATATATGGGGGTTGTATGTGAAGCAGCAGTATTACATGCTCACAGCAGCATGTCTGTAGATATATTGGCAGTAGCAAGTCTCCCTACTTGCTTTGCTTTGCTGCAGCGTAGCAGATCTATTCCAACAAGACCAAACACATTAACATTGTCATGTACATTACCATGCTAAACCATTAGAGAGTTGTCATGATGGAATTTAATTTCACCATAAACAAAAGCTACATGTAAATTTAAACAAAATTAACATAACCTTTTCAAACCGGAAATGACGACAGACTTTCACTTTTCAGTGTGTGTGAATGTCCGGAAAGAAAACAAAAGAAAAAAAATAAAGATTTGGATGACATTAGGGTGAGTAAACTATTCCTTTAATACGTAAGGTTTAAGGGGTTTTGTTCCAATTCCAAACACCACTAGTAAGTGACAAATAAAAGAGAGCCTTCCTCTTCTTCCAAAAGAACGCTGAAAAATACTTGATTAGAAAATTGACACTTCATATGCTAATTAAACCCTTCTGTCTTAGGTTTGACTCTTCTGATTCAATGATTAAATTTATCAAAGATTTGCAAATACACACTGTTGATCCCAATGTCCTAAAGTTGTCAATAATCAGTGAGAATAATCAGTGACTGAAAGCAATTTTAGTTTCAAGGCCTCCACTGTAATTAGCTTCAATCCATCACTGGAGCGAGTGTGTACTTTTAGATGGTGGGCCGTAATTACGAGCTGTCTCAGTGACTTGCCGCATATCACAATCTAATCATAGCTGAGCTTCCAAAACCCCCACCTGCCCTCATACAAGACTCTGTGACCACACTCACACTTATACTGCACATTCATTTATAATTACAACCTCTTATCCTTCAAAACTTTTTTTTTTTTTTTATCAATAAGGTTCTGATTGTAATTATGGTGATTTAAAAAAATTCAAAACGGCCAAAAAACAACCTTGAAGCAGCTTGCATGATCCAATGTGCATTTCCTAAAGATGCTTTGAATTCGCTGGGTTAATAAAAAGCTTTCTGCCACTGTGTTTTCAGATTACCCAGAATGCCAGTTGCTTTTCATCCCCACTCTCTGTCAAACATTGACCTTTTCTTGCATTAGCTTTATTTTAAAGTAATGTCACACCATTTAAGAGCCAACATATGATCAATGTACGACAGATTGCCCCTTCAAACATTATTAGAAGCCTATTAATACCCACTCCCACAAATAACACTTATTTCTTTTGACTTAAATATCAATGTGTAGCAGGCTATTTCAGACAAAAAGATCACTGTTCACAATGCCTGACATGTATTTTTATTCATTCAATATTTACATTGATATTACAAAATATCTGACATACCATAAACTTACATTTACTTACTATGTAAAAGGTGGCCATTGCATGTTTTTCTTTCTTTTTTTTTTCAAAGCCAAACAAGTTGCTAGGACTTGATGTACAAGGACAGGACCATGTTGAAAAACACATACAGCAGGAATTATTGTGATTAAAAACTGTACAGCATTTACATTCCGTTATATTTGCATGAGCACATACTGATAAAAGTATCGATTAATTCCTGATTGGAAACAGGGGTCATTCGTTAAAAAAAGCCATAAAACAACATACCGTGATTCTTGTGTTGGAAATGCACATCATGAAAGAAATCGGGATTGTTATTACTTGATCAACAGCAAATGACTGAAATAAAAGCACAATTGAAGCACTAAATATAAAATAAAATTAATAAAAATAAATCTCTCTCTCTCTCTCTCTCTCTCTATATATATATATACAAGCATATAAATCAGGGGTCAGCAACCAAGATGGAGCTATAAATACTGTACTATTAAAGTCTAAGATTTTATCCCACGCTTGTCAAAGGAAGCACACTGCTCTGACAAACCACTTACCAACTGCTTTGCACATACAAGCTGTAGTTTTTTCCCTCAAACAATCACTGTACTGTCTCAGCTGTTTAGTGTAAAACACAAGAAAAGTATAACAAAAAATAAAAACGGTCTGAACTCTAAAGATCTTTATTCAGTACCATAGTGAAATAAAATGTCGTAGATGTTAGTTTCAAGGCCTAAAAGCCTTCTTTCATGGCTAAAAGACTTCTTCAGTGCTTTTATTTCCCTATTGTTGACTGAATACAGAAATTTTAGAGCAGTAAGTTTTAGAATAAAAATACATTCTCTTTCATTTTTGCAGATTTTCAGCACAATATACAGAATCCTTCACATTCCACACACAAGTTATGTTTAAAACCTATGAAGGCATTTTTGCGCCACATTAAAAAATAAAAAAATCAAAGATGACGAGATTAAAGTCATAACATTTAGAGAATTAAGTCGAAATTATGAGAATAAAGTCGACATGTTTTAAGAATAAAGTAGAAATGTTTTGAGAATTTAAATAGTAGAAATTAAAGTTATAATATTTTGAGAGTATAAGCTATACTACGCATGCAAATGGCCCAGATTGAGAGCACTGGGAGAAGTTGCCAGGCCATCGGAATTTATCTGAATATTGTTGCGTCCGAGTGGCCGTATCATTTTACTGGGATGAGGGAGAGTCCATTTTAAGGACTCCCGGAAACAATTTAATATGAAAAATATGATATTTATTAACTGACTGAACAGGAATAACTTTTATCTTAACATTAGCTCACATACTTAATCAACATTCCGTTGAGGGGGGCGCCATAGCTCTCTTATTTAACCTTTTAATACACCAAAAATATATGTGGGATTATTAGCAGAAATCATACCATGTGTCATACTCTTTGGAACAGTATGCTTGGAAATAATATTTCATGTCTCCGACTGTATTCGTTATGTTTAGTCCGCCAGCCCCCCTAGTAGCTATAAGCTTTGTGCTTTTGGTAGTTTTAATATAAAAACAAGGTTTTTTTTTAATAGAAAAATGCAAAATATGTGTCTAACAATAATGTTTTTCACGCTCTTTAATGTGGCGTGACAGATCGCTGTATACATGTGAGTCAATTTATTAAATTATACTATTTTCTTTGTGAAAATTTCACCACCTACTCCGCGAAAACGTCTGTGTCATCCAGTCTTTCATTCCTCACGTGTATTTAATTAAAAACAATAAAACATTCTAAAGGTTGAAATGGGCTCCAACTCGTTAAAACAAGTTACATTGTTGTCTTTTCTGAGGTATATAACATTAAGTGACTATTCACAAGCTGCTTTATTCACAGTACAATACAGTAAATGATTGTACATAATATTTAACGCCTTCCATTCATTATCTGTAGCATGACAGCCACCCATTAATCACAATAATTTTGTGCTTTGTTGCCTTTAATATAACACAGCACAGCTTTTAAATAGTCAATTTTATCACGAAATACACATTATAAATGTGTTTTTCATCTTTACTTCAACTTTATAGCAAGATAAAACAGTGAAGGATCATCAGAAGGCATGAAAAAAAATCAGTAAAACAAATGTCTCATTACTGAAATCAGAAAGATGATTGATTTACATGCCGTTTAAACTGAAGCAAATACAGCGATCTGTCATGTCACATTTAAGAGTGTGAAAAACACATTATTGTAAGACATATTTGTATTTCACTATAAAACTGACAGAATTTGAAAGCTTAGACTTGCTGAAAATTAATTCTTGTAATTTTGAAAAATTTAGACTATTATTGAAACATTTCGACTTTATTCTTATAACTTTGACTTTATTCTCAAAATATTTATACTTTATTCTCATAATATTTAAACTTTATTCTCATAATTTTAACTTTATTATCTATCTATCTATCTATCTATCTATCTATCTATCTATCTATATATATATATATATATATACAGGGGTTGGACAGTGAAACTGAAACACCTGGGTTTAGACCACAATTAGTATGCCGTTTGGCCTCCTTTTGCAGCCAATACAGCATTATTTCATCTTGGGAATGACAAATACAAGTCCTGCACAGTAGCCAGAAGGATTTTGAGCCATTCCTTTCGCAGAACAGTGGCCAGGTCACTATGTGATGTTGGTGTATGAAAACATTTCCTGACTCGCTCCTCCAAAACACCCCAAAGTGGCTCAATAATATTCAGATCTGGTGACTGTGCAGGCCATGGGAGATGTTTAATGTTCATGTTCATCAAATCACTCTTGTCACTAGTCTTGCTGTGTGTATTGGTGCATTATCATCCTAATACACGGCACCACCTTCAGGGTACAATGTTTGAGCTATTGGGTGCACAAAGTCAACCTTCACACTCTGCTCTTATTGGTGGAATGTGCGATCAGTAAAGACTGGCCACCAGGCTGCATAAATATAGCCATGAAACCTCCAACACTATATTGGCCAGTGTTTCAGTTTCATTGTCCAACCCCTGTATATATATATATATATATATATATATATATATATATAGTTATAGTTATTTATTTTTTTGGCACTAAAACACAGTCATAAAAACCCATTTATAAAAAAGAAGAAAAAAAAAAGCTTCAGAAATATGTAAGATTCTGTACTATTTATATGACACTAATCAAATAAGTTTGCATTTGTTATTAATTACATTATGTTAGCATAACATGAATCATCAGGTTTTAACTGTGAAATCTGTTTTCCATTTTTCCATTAAATGAACTCTGGATGTATGGCACAATGATCACAGCAATAGCACTTCATGACAACAAGGTTGCTGATCCCTGAAATAAATAAATAAATAAATAAATAGTTAAATAGGTTTTGCATAAACGTCATTTTCATTGAAATGTCTTCTAAAGAGTCTGCATGTTTAATGATGATCAAATTACATAATAATAAGCAAGTAAGGGTGTAGCTGAAGTGTATAATCTTTGTGCCTCTAGTGTCGCTGAACAGAATTGCAAGAATAATGACTGTTTCAAACAGGTTTCCCCCGTTTGTCATCCATTGGTCAAAAAAAAAACAAAAAACATATAGTTATATGCCCCAAACTCTCGCTAATTGTTGACCCAGTGTTGCTGTGTCTGGCTGGTCGGTGATGTTTTTATAGCACCACTGCATTTATAAATATAGCTTACTTATAGTTTGCATAAGCTGTGTCTGCATAAGCTGTGACCAGATAAAGTATTCTGACACTGAAAAAATTACACACTTCAGCATTAAAATGATTTACATCCATGGCTATTTTTTGAACCATATCCTTTTCTTTCTGCTGACTGCTTCTCAAATGATCACTAAGGTTAAGCTGGATAAAATATTATAAATCACACCAGTAATGACATCTTTCTTAACAGAAAGAAAAAAGGAAACTCAATTATAGTGCAATTATAACCTTCACCTGCAACATAGTTAATGGTCATTATCATGAACTGGATAATTAAGCACTGAAACTTATGAACTCTGGAGAAAAAGGATTTTTTTCCTGCAAAGCATGATTTCAAAAATGTTGAAAATTCAAAATTCAGAGATAATGTGTTGATCCAGCGGTGGATATCTATGGCCATATTTCAAATGGAACACAGCTTTTATTACTGGAAATGATTTTTTTTTCTTCTCACAAATGAATTGTGCTTTATTTTTTTTCCAACCACAAAAATGAACTGTCACATGTCAAATCAAACACCTACTTCATTGAACATACTAGACAGAAAAACATAGACACAACTTTATATAGCTCAGATAAGTTTGTGTACCGCTGATGTACACAAAAAATACTATAGACATACATTGGCTGCAATGTCATGTGAAGTACCAATGTAACATGCATGATCATTTTTGTCATGGGCTTCGATAAAACTATTTAATTCCTATTTACATTGTCCTTCATAGTCGGTAAGTCAAAGGCATTCATTTCTGTTTGCTTAAAGGTGCACTCAGTTTTTTCTTAAAAACGTTTTACACATTATGTAATGACTGAGTGATGTATTATATGCTCTGATAAAAGTTGTGGAGTCGAGTGGGTTGCTTTATTTTGACTGTTATCATCATATCATTAGCTCATGATATTATTTAATCACAACTGAGTGCAAATGGCACATTTCCACAAGAAGCATTGTTAAGTAAAAACTTTTGCTTAAAAAAATAGTCTACCCAAAAATGAAAATTGCTTAAAATTTACTTACCCTCAGGCCATCCAAAATTTAGACAGTTTGGAGAAATTTAGTGTTGCATCACTTGCTCACCAGTAAATCCTCTGCAGTGAATGGGTGCCGTCAGAATGAGAGTCCAAACAGCTGATCACAATAATCCAGAAGTAATTGCTACTCCAATTCATTTCAGTCCATTCCATTCAATCAGTTAACATCTTGTGAGGTGAAAAGCTGTGTGTTTGTAAAAAAACCTACCTGATCTCATGGCAAAAACTTACCTGGGGGCACTTTTTCATGAGACACGAAATACGTACCAATAAGTACATATCACTGCAGTTTCCAAAAGAAATGAACACTAGAGGCGGTAAAACTTCGACACCTTTTATTCCTTTTCACACAAAGTATGATTTACAGAGTTTCGATTAATAAAGCGTAATTTTCGCACAATTACTTAAAGAATATTGTGCTATGACTTCAAAGCAATTTTAATATGCTGGGAGATTTGAAAATTGATGCTTTTGAATGTTAGCATCACTTATGCAGCTTCATATCTATAGGTTTTCATAGCCGGTAGGTTTGTTCGGTAGCTCACGCAGTAGGGAGATGTACGAGAGGTGAAGAGCTCCGGTACGAATCGCGTGTAACTACGGTTCGACAAAACAGTTCAAATCTGCACACACGGAAGATTCAAATGGCACGCTTGCGTCAACAAATGCGCTTTTATATCAGTTTTGGTGTAGGGCATATTTCCAACACGATAGAGCATTAACTTTTAGTGACAGTCCCCGGATATTTGAACTCTGAACCGCCATAATATGTACCTGAAGCAACGTAACAAAAACACAGCAATACGTACCTATATCAACGCAATAAAAACTTGAATAAACAAGCAAAAAAAACAAGAGGTACGTATTTTTACGAGACTGGGTTGAAACAAAAAAAAAAACACCTCCATCAAAATAACTTTAAGCCATTGCTTCTGACAAAAATAGAAGTCCTCTATCCATAATACTGGTTTCTTCAGTGAAAATGTTTCCTTGTCTGAATCAGGAGGGAAATATGTACAAATCATGCAAAAAAAGTCCAAAACAGGAAGTGGGTTTTGATGTGAGAGGACAACGGAATAGAATTTTTAACTGAACAATTGTATTATCATGATGTTTTTATAAGCTGTTTATACTCTTGTTCTAACGGCACCCATTCACTGCAGAGGATCCATTGATGAGCTTGTGATGTAATGTTACTAAATTTCTCCAAATGTGTTCTGATGAAGAAAAAAAAAACCTCAAATACATCTTAGATGGCCTGAGGGTCAGTACATTTTCAGCAAATGTTCATTTTTGGGTGAACTGTTGCTTTGAATTGCATAATTCTGCACTCCAGGCCCCTGGTTGTCAGTATTTATTTTAAATAACCAGTGCAAGAAAAAAAAAATATGAAAAAACCATTACTGAGTGCACCTTTAATATCTTTGTATTCTGGCTTTATAAAACCGGCATTTCACCTTATTTATTGGTCTTTACAATAGCTATCTCTTTATTAACAAGTTCTCAAATAAATAAATAGATCGGTGATTAAATAAATACTTGAATAAACAGAGCTGTAAGCATTTTTTGTAACCAGTTGCTTGTCACTAAATTGATACAATGATATAATTGCGACATTCAGGTCACTGCTTGCATAAAGTCTCTGTGGCAAGATCCAATTACTGATCATCTCAAATCTGCTTCAGTTCTACAATTAATCACATTCACACCCCAGTTCCAAAGAGAACAAACACACGTTCGCACGTGCACTCCACTGCCAGAAATAATGGAGACACACAAATAAAACTCTACTTTTACATTCATTTGAACATCCGTTTTCTGTAATGAGTTCTTCCACTGTGGCCTAAAAGCATGGCTTTGTAAATCCCTCATTTCACATGGCGGTGAAAGATGGCACTAACCTCTTGTGAAAATCTCCATCTCTCCTCCTCTATGCGTGCAGTGAATAATGTCCTCAGCAGTGCAATATCTTTATGAAAGCCTTTCTGAACTCCACATTAAAAGTGGTATATATGATGGGGTTGACGGCACTGTTCACATATCCCAGCCAAGTGAAGGCATTGTACATTTCCAGTGGCACCACGCAGCTCGTGCAGTGAGTTTTCAAAATGTGAGTAATAAAAAAGGGCAGCCAGCAAATAATGAAAACACCTGCAACAGAGAAAATAAAGCTGAGGTATTCTGAGGACAAGACCTCAATCTGGGACTTTTATGTAACTTGTGCTCGGCATATGGCTGAGGAATTCTTGTATACAATGACAGCATCGTGACCTCACCTAGAACAATAGCCAGCATCTGAGTAGCCTTCTTTTCCTTATGCTGGGACATCTTCCTTTTACTCATGGTTTTGGTCACTGTAGTTCGGGTTTTGCCATTGGGCAGTGCCTGAGTTTCAACAGGTTTGGCTTCTTTAGGGGTCTGGACCTCCTTGGTGTGCCCATTTTTCCCGTCTCCATTTGACTGACATTCACCGTGGGAGGGAGAGGCATGGATGGGGGTTGGGTTGGCCAGCAGGTCAACGACCAGAGTGGATGCTAGTTTCGTTTTCTCGGGAGGGCTCGTGCCTGCCACGATGTCCACCCCCACGTCACTACCCTGGTGCAGAACCTCCTTTATCAGTTGCTGTTGAAGACATGCTTATCATTAGTTGTTTGATGACACTTTGAATGTCATGTAGTAGTTTAGTTTTAGTTTTTACTTTTATATATTTAGTTTTTTGGACACTATAAAATACATACGATAAAAAGCAAAGAAATACAATTCATGTACAATGCAGAGAGATGCAGAAAATCCATAAGGGCTTATTTAAGGCCTGAATAACAGCATCAAAAACCAAAGATAGAATGGTAACATTTTACAATAAGGTTCCATTAGTTAATGTTAGTTAATGTGTTCACTAACGTGAATGAACAATACATTTATTACAATATTTATTAATCTTTGTTAATGTTAGTTGTTCATTGTTAGTTCAAGTTAATTCACAGTGCATTAACTAATTTTAACAGCCACAAATTTTTATTTTAATAATGCATTAGTAAGTGTTGAAATTAATTACTTTAATTAATTAAGGTTAATAAATGCTGTAAAAGTATTATTCATTCTTAGTTCGTGTTAACTAATGTAGTTAACTAATATTAAGTAATGAACCTTATTGCAAAGTGTTTTGGATTAATCCAGAAAGAAACACTATAAGATACATAAAATACATAAAAAATACATAAAAACAACAAGGAATAAGGAAACAAGATCATAAGGCAGCAATAAAATGGTCTTTTAAACATCTTTTTTAAAGAGGGTTAGGGTTGTATATAGATTAGTTAGTTAGTCTATCAAGTTAGTCATCTAATGTGTGTTCTTAAAGACTGCTCAAATTTGTAAATTCAGTTACAAAAAGGTAGATTTGCCCAATATGAATCAGAAAAGTAAGTGATTTTCTCTTGGTTAACTGCTAGTTAGACAAACTAGTTCTTATGTTTATGCAACTAGCCCCAATTCTCACTAATAACTAGTTGCATATTGTAGTATTGCACATCTAACTAATAACTAGTTGCAAACAGCATATTGGCTGTTTATTAGTACTTATAAAGTATTACAAATAAAGCATACTTGTTTTGCATGACCATATAACCCTACCCAGTACCTAAACTTAAGAATTTAAGAACTATTAATAAGCAGCAAATTAAGAGTTAATTGGGCAAAACTCAAAATTAATAGTGTGACCCAACATTTTTTGCCAGATGTGACAAACCAGTCCATAGTTTTATTCCCCTAAATTGTTTTAAAATACATCTTAAATTGCGCTGGAAAATTCCCTTCACTTGAATGTATCTTATAAATGAAAACACATATTTAAAAGATATTGTGAAGTTACTGAAATAAAGTAATATGAAATATATGAATTTGACTTTGAAGTAAGAAGACAGTCTGTGCTAACAAGATGCCTAACCCTTCTTATTAAACTGGTAGATTTATGTATCCTACTGCTAATCAGCCAATCAGTTTGTTCTCTTCAACTCGTCAACAAAAACTCACAAAAATTTTGTTGTTGGCACTTGAGGGACCACAACAGACTCAACTGTAATTTTAGATAAAGCCGCAAAATACTAGTAGACCAACATGGGAAAAAAGTATACGTTTTGTGTGAAAATAAAAAGGGCATTCAAGCTTATTTGCACTAACCTGACAGTTCCTGACAGCAGTAATTGGTGACCTTATGGCCTCTCATTAACTATTCACATTTAAAGCAGTTGCTAAATCAACGCTTGTTTAACACAGACAGGCTGTCAGCACGAATGTATGACTCACAGTAATCCAACTATAATCCATCTGATGTGATATATGACTCACAGTAACTCAACTGTAATAAACAAAAGAGAAGAATCTCTTTATTTATTAACTTACTTTTCTCTCCACTTTTTAACCATTATAGTTAAGTAAAACAAATGGGCAAGCAAAAATATGTAGTAAAATGTATAAATAAAAAGAAAACATCAATGACACATTCACTTAATTAACATTACACAAGTTGACTCAACCCTTATCTTCTGCTGAACACTGTTCCTCCAAGGTCCTACTATTTGGTTTTACATTCTGCATTACGTTGGAATGTAATGAGGAATGTTCTTCTTAACTGCAATTTTACAGGCTTTTATTGACACTAAGAGTGGATGTATTTAGTGGTTGATAATAGTGTACTTTGCACAAGCAGGGTTATCCTACTCATTGGTATTCAAACATAAAGTGTCCATATACGTTTTTGTAAGTTAGTACAGAGTCCCTAAGGGGACATGGTGATGGAAAAACTATGGGTTGGGAGAAAAAACTTATATGAATGCTTTTGCATTTGTTAAAAAAGGTTTATGTTCCCCTGAGAAACTCTGTGTTCACTCGAATAACACTTCTATGCAAATGTACTGAAATATAATTTTTCATCCATCTCATATTTTTCCCCATCACTACGTTCCCTTAGGGCAGGGGTGCCCAACCCTGTTCCTGGAGATCTACCTTTTTGCAGAGTTTAGTTCCAACCCTGATCAAACACACCTGTCTGTAATTATCAAGTGCTCCTTCAGATCCAAATTAGTTGGTTCAGGTGTGTTTGATCAGGGTTGGAGCTGAACTCTGCAGGAACAGGGTTGAGCACCCCTGCCTTAGGGGCTCTGTATATACAAGATTAGAAGCATCTAAAATTTAAATCTAGTTATTAATTACTAGTTTGTTAGTTGTTAATTATTAGTCAATTACTAGTTCAATTTAATTTAAAATTAAGCACATTTTAATGCAATAAATATAGATGGGATTAATAAAAGTAATCATTTTGCACTCTTTGTGAGTTTTCATTTAATTATCATGAAATTATTCAGAAAGTATGGACTAAGTGCAACATCATTTTTGATAACATTAACGTGTGTTTCACTCATTTAGCACTGGTTTCAGTTTTTAGTAATCGCAGAAAAAAACTGTTATATAATGGTTATATTATAATGGGTAAAGTTTACAATTGTAAACTTTTTTACAGTTGTAAAAATGTGATACTGTTAACAATGGAATTTATTTTAGAAATGCATATGCATTTAAATGCATATAGAGGGTATGCATGTGACGTCACCGTGGGACGGAGTGGGTGCGGATCTGCCAACCGAGTGGCAAAAAGACTGAGTGGCAGCATTGGTTTCAAAGTGAATGCTGCAACAGAACACACAAAACACCTCTAAAACCAGAACGAGCGTTGCGATTGACTGTACAAAGAGATTTGACAAGAAACCTGAGGTATATTTTTTACAGACTGCTGAAAGCTACTGAAAAGAGAAGAAAATTAATCGCTGCAATTCAAAGAAACAAATGGTCTCCAGGCAGCGAAACACGGATTTGCAGTTATTATTTCATGTTAATGTGTTGAATTGTGCAGTAAAATCATATCCTATATATTGTATTATAGTATATTGTATTGACAACAAATCAAATAAATATTTACCATCTTAAATTCTGCATAACTGGATGTTTTAAATAAACACTGACAAAAAATATATCGATTTTTCAACTGGATGATATGACGATATATATAACATTGATACAAGTGATCACCGCGGTTTAGACCAACCTATTTTGTATTTACAAAATGAGTTCACAGGCAAATTTGCTTTATTTATTTTCCCCGGCATCAAAATCAGACACATGCAAGTGTTAGAAAACACGATTCCTGGCTGCATCATTGTCCATTGACCACTGGATATTTGTTAAGTTGGTAGGAACAATATATCAAGTTCAGCAACCTTTAGTTTAAACTGATTATCATTTGTTTTACTCGCGTTTTCGCATCTTCCCTATTAAATCCATTCACGCTGAAGGCTCTTTTGCCACTCAGTCGGGCTGAGGGGGCGTATCCCGGCAGGAAAGTGACGTCAATGCATACCCTCTATAGTCTAGGCCAGCTTTATCCAACGTCAGTCCACGCCCACCCATACCCCCTAACCCCAGCATATTTTGTATGTATCTCTAGTCATGTACAGCAATTGTTCTATTCGACTGTGAAATGCCCCGCGAAGTGGATATCACCGCCATGATTCCAGTTCGAAACGAGTGTACATTTTCCATTCAAAGGGCATTAAAGTGTGCGAGACGTGAATTTAAACAGAGGTACATGATGTCACATTTCACACTTCTCTAGTAAGTTTCATGTCTGTGTGTGAAGAGCGGCGCAGCACAAATCCATGATGGAATGTTCCGAAGTGAAGTAAACTTCAACGGATTTCCCCTGCTCAGGGAGTAGGGAGCAATAAACACTGTGTAGGGATCATGTAAATCAGAACACAGTTCATGCACATAGCTCTCTTTTAACGAACTGGTTATCTGAATCAGGTGTTAACTAAGACAGACATGCAAAATATGTAGAGCGGGGGGAAGGGGGGTGCAAGGACTGGAGCTGTGAAATGCTGGTCTAGGCTATGTTTATTAACCACCTGGCTTCATGTAGTAAAAGCAAATAGAAACTGGGCAACTTTTGTGAATGAAGTGCAATCTGTAATAAGTCTAATTTACATAAAACGCAGGTGTGTTTGCAATTTTAGCACTAAATGCACTGCGCCTGCTAAACTGCATTGCGGCTAGTTAGTAAATAAATAGGTATAGTTAGTGATTAACAAGTATTTGCATTGACATACCATGTGTAAAAGTGGCATAACTGCTTGTTTATTTTTTATTTTTCATGGAAATTAAATTGCTGGCTTTATTGCAGCATTACCAGCATTACTGCACAACTCCAAAACATACCTATACATATAATTCTAAAATAAATACTTTTATTACTTTTCAGGCAAATTATGATTACAGGGCTCACTTCTGCGTGGTTCCTTGCACAATACTATGTTATCATCTCAAAACAATTTTACCATAGTGCATAATTTGTAAACTGATACATTTTAATGTTTGCATCACATAACCAACTCTATATGTACGGCTTTTCTGACATAGTAAGCTTGCTCAGTAGCCCACCTGGTGCAGCACTACACAAGCAACGTAAATATAATTTTTGCAAAAAGGTTTCCTTAGGCACATACTTTTAATGAACCTGTGTTGCTAATTTAGTTGACTTTGTATATTAAGCTAGGATACATTTTTTTTATGTTATAAATAAACTATGTGGTGTGTACTTAAACTTCCAGCTCCTTTTTTCTATATATATATATAGCTATATTGGATGTAATGGTGTAAATGCAGAGGCAGCTGCATACATAAATCTACAAAATAACATAACATTTTACATCATTTTTAAGACTTGTTCTATAAGTAAAGCACACTTACTGCTTTCTTGTTTTTAGCAGGTAAACCCCCGTTGGTCTTAATGATAACTGTGCACAGTTTCACATCTTCAGGATGAGTGCACTTTTCCTGTGGCAAAGGTAATAAGAATTTGATTCAGCATGTGGTCGACATTAAATTCCAAAGACAGCATGGAGCCTTGAAAATCATTCACAGGTATATTTGGTGCCTCTTGATGACACAGAATGCAAATGAATCCACCAAACACAAAAGAGCCTTTCTAGCACTGAAAGGCGAATGAAACAGACATTGCTTCAGTAATTTGTAAGTACCACAAAGAGTCCTTGGGACCCTTTAAAACTAGACGGCTGAACCCATTGATCCAAAGTGGCCATTAAAAACAGCTGGTGCAAGAAATCGATGATGAAAGAGCACAAAGGTCAGAAGAAAGAAATAATCTGTAACTCTTCTGTATTGCGATGAAAATAGAATATGAATAAAGGGTAATTGGTATATCATATTTGCTATCTGCTCTGACACATAAATTGAACAGGGAATTATGTTTAAAAACCTTACAGCTCTGGAAAAATGGCAATGGTTTCTTGTGCTTTAACAGCTCTACTTTCACAGTGTCCAGCGGGTAATGCATATTCAACAAAGGCTAAGGCAATGCCCCCATAACAAGATACCAAATACACAGTGGAGATGCTGAAAAGAGACTGTCTAAAGATAAAAACGCCATTAATTTTCATCAGTATCCCTATTAAGATATATATCTGCCAATAGCCACAATCAAGCATTAAATTAATCTAATAACTGACCAGAACACTGTAACACAATACTGTTTCCAGGTGCGAGTAAAGATTTTGGGGTCACTGAATCTCCGGTGGTGTCCTGCATTACCTCAGGAGTTCTATAATTAACACTGACAGCTACCTCCTATATTTTCTAGAAAGAGGACAACTCCTATTGTAAAACAACACTGACACCAGTGTCTTGTCCAGTGGGGACTGCTGGGTATTTTCCCTGAGGCTACTGTCTCACATGGTGCATATCACCTTGAGAGGGGGCTGAGCATCAGCGTCTGTCTTCTGGCAGCTCCGTTTAGTGTTGACCCGTTTTCGACGTTTACGAAGAACTACGTAGATTTGCACGTACACGAGAAGGGTGATGATGAAGGGCACGTAGAATGACATGATGGAGGAGTAGACAACAAAAGCGGGGTTGGCGATTTCACATACGGTATCATCCCGTGTAGCTGAGAGAGAGAGAGAGACAGAGAGAGAGAGTAAAATATGGTTACACAATTAATTATAGTTGCAAACGCAATTAGTTCATTGAGGCACTGGCAAATGCCTGTATGGCAAATTTCCCCTAACAATTGTAAATTAGCTCTAGATTATAATTAGATTAGACATTAAGACATTATGACAACAATGTTGAGTGAAATCAAAGCTGAATGCAAATAGAGTATATGTAAGTACACAGAAATTAATTATAAGATTTAAGAAGTTTATTTTTATTTTTGGTCATGCCGTTTTTACAGTGTAATTACACAAAGTACTGGGTAATATGTACTCACTATAGGTTCAGGTTTAGGGTTATGTTTAGTCTTAATTGCAAGCAATTATGCTTATACTATGGGCTTTTGAATGCTTGACTGGCTGATAAATGTTCAAAGATGTGCAATTATTTTGCAGGAACACATAGCTAAAGTAGTTTCAGACAGGTCTTGACAGCATTACAGTTTCACTTCGCCAAATGATTTTGGTTAATTTAAAGGTGCTTTCAATCTACAACAGCAAAAGAACCAAAACCTGCAAAGACATTGATCAAGTAACTAAAAACGAACAACAGGATAAATAATTTCCATATAATTTCCACGTTTTCCCCATGAAATTGCGTTTTATTATCTATGGAAAGCACATTCTCCTTCTGTTTGACATTAGCAAAGGAGGTTTAGGATGAGATTATTAGAAATTTGTCCTACAGACAAGAGTATTTTAAGGACAACAACCTGACAAAAATGTCTCAAATTGAAACGCTTGAGGTGTGGTAACCATAGTATAACAGTATAACACAGTGTCCCGACCAGATGCGACACCTTGACACATGATAAAAGCTATCTTTTCCATGTTTTTGTCCTAACCAGCCGCAACGATGATACTAGCAACAGTGGATTTTATTTTAGACATGATTTCTATTTCTGAGACGTCAAGGCTGGAACAACAGTATACAACGATAATCTCAAAAGCTGATTATGTGCTTTATTTAATGTTGAAAAGGTATAATGTGAGTTTGAATAATATTTATCTTGACATGTATAGCCATACTGAAAGCAACAATGGATAATTTACCTCAGATCTTGAAAACAGGGAAAAGAAACAAATATAACAACTGTGAACTCAGTGTGAACCAGTATAACAGTAACATTGTGTCCTAACCAAATGTCACACCGCGACATGTGATCAAAGGTATCTTTTCAATGTTTTTGTCCTAGCCAGCCGCAACGGTGATGCACAACTAGTAACAACAGATTTTTATTTTAGATATGGTTTCTATATCCAATGTCACAGCTGGAACAACAATATACAGATTATTACAACAATAATCTCAAGTGCTGATTTTGTGTTCTATGAACTGTTAAAAAAAAGGAATAATGTAAGTCTGAATATCATTTACCTTGACATGTATAGCCATACTGAAAGCAACAATGGATAATTTACCTCAGATCTTGAAAAATAACAAGTGTAATCAGTCACTCAGTATGTATTTTAGTCATATTTAAATGGTTTAATATTTATGAATTAGACTGTACTCCAGTGCAGTGTGCTTGCAGAAAGAGCCTGCCCATACATTCTTCTGATTGGTTATTTTTGATTGAATTGTTGGGTCACATAGCCATTTAGCAGCTGATTAAGACATGTCTTATGGTGTGTTCACACCAGACACGAATGAAACGTTAAGCGCGAGTGATTTACATGTTAAGTCAATGCAAAGACGCGATAGACATCCTGCGACGCGATTCACGTGAATGAGGTGGCACTAATTGAGCGTTTGAGTTGAAAAATCTGAACTTTGGCGAATATTCACGCTGCGTTAACCAATCAGGAGCTTGCTCTAGTAGTGACGTGATTACAACAAAGTGAGCGGAGGCAGAAATCAGGAACAGCAATGGAGGACAAAATCATTGTCGTTGTATGTGGATACCCGAGCTGTACGATACATCTTCGTACTTTTATAGAAACAGGAATAAAAAGGATCTTGCTTGGAAGAAAGTGAGTGAGGAGGGCGGACAATCTGGTAAGTTGTAAAAAACGCTCTTTGCTCAGTTTGAGCTATATATATACATATTGGTGGCCTGATCTGATTGACCCTGTAATTTCATGCGCGAATGACGCGAGTAAACTCAAAATGTTCAAGCATCCAACTATGCACGAATACCGTGATTTATTCGCGCAAGTCGCGTCTGGTGTGAACTCACCATCAGTTGTTGTTCGACTAAGACATGGAATTAATGACTTTGGGGCATTGAATTATTAAAAAAATGATGCTAATAATACAACGGCCAATCATGATCTATTTTAATTTTATATATTTTAATACCAAAAAATCTATATGTAATTTGTATAATATTCATTTAAATATTAAATTTAATATACTATTTTCTTTTTGTGATGGCAAAGCTTCATTTTCAGTGAATGGCTATGTCGCTATTTAATTGTGGAATACAAACAAGTTCATAGTAATAACATCATGAAAGCCATAAAATGTGATTTGTCTTTGTGCTTGTGGTGTTTTTGTCTCATTTGTTCATTCTGTAAGAATTCCCAGTTTGCTATTTTTGAAAAACAAAATAAAACAAAACAAAAAACAGCATGTTGATTTGTAATGCTGTGATGCTGAGTAAATAACTTAATGTGTGAACTCTTCATTTATGAATATTAGGAAAGAAAAAACTCAGACATTTACCTGTGTTGTTCAATCCAAACAACAGGGGGCATGAAATAGCGAACGAAAGCACCCAAACCACCGAGATCATTACGGTGACTCGTCTCTTGGAGCTGTAGCGTGTGTTGTACAACATCGGCATGGCAACAGCCGTGTACCTGCACAAGAAGCCCAGAGGGAAGGAGATAAAGCGGGAGCGGGGGCGGGGGGGGGGGATGGGTTGGGTGGATTTGCATTCAGGCAGACAAAGAGAGAAGGAAACAATGATGGTCACACCTGACCAGCTGCCATTATTTTGCCATAATCTCTCTTGCTTTTATAACTGTAAATAACCTAAACATCAAGATGACCATCACCATCATTTCCAAAGTTTTCAGGGGTTTTCCTACTCTAACAAAAAAGCTTTTACATTCTGGGGGAAGCTCACTAAGCGTCAATTACACTGTCTGATAGTGTTGTTTGCTAGTGATGTCTGTGTTGTTTTAGCACTGAATTCAGCACTGAATGCAATCTGTATGGCAGAACTATCTGTACTTTAAAGTTGACTACTGTAATGTGGCACACTTTACTGGGACTCCTCAGAAAGCCACAAGCACTCATTTATAATGTTTTTCTCCATCAAATGGTCATCATTTGATGAATTACTGCTGCCATGTTCAATAAAAATGTAGACAAATACCTCTTTTTAGCTGATGTTCAGCATACCACCTGCTTTTTGAGGATGGGAATAGCACATTTTAATTGGGAAAGCCAATTTAGCACCTGATTAAACTGAATTACAAGTGGTTAGTGAATAAGATACAGGTTTTTGCCCTGAAAAAAACTGTTTAGTGAATTCATCCATTTGTATATACTACAACTTCACCCAAAAATGAAAAATTCTGTAATATTTTTTTCATCCTCATGTCGTTACAAACCTGAACAAAAAAGACAACATTCTGAAGAATGCCAGAAACCAAACAGTTTTGGTGACCTTTGACTTCCATTATACAGACAAAATATTTTTCTTTCTGTTCCACAGAAACAAAGTATTAGTTCACTTCCAGAATAGAAATGTCCTGATAATTTACTCACCCCCATGTCATCCAAGATGTTCATGTTTCTTACTTCAGTCGAAAGAAATTAAGGTTTTTGAGGAAAACATTCTAACATTTTTCAGTTTGAAAGTCCAAACTGCAGTTTCAATGCAGCTTCAAAGAGATCTACATGATCCCAGCTGAAGAACAAGGGTTATATCTAGTAAAGCGATCACTCATTTTCTAAAAATAAATAAATAAATAAAGTTGATATTTTGCACTAGCTCTGTGATGCGCGTCTGTGACTTCATGCATTATGTAATTACGCTTGAAAAGTCACACGTGGTTAGTCCTTCATCTGTGTAAAGAAAAGGTAGGGTAGGGTGAAAAACACCATCTAATTTTCTCCTCCAACTTCAAAATCATCCACCATCGTTCTTTTACCCTTTTTTGTAAAGGACGTTTGACTTTCTTTGCACATTCACTTTGTAAACACTGGCCTGGTATTTCCGCCTATGTCATGTGTGACCTTTCCATTGTAATTAGTAATGTGTGAAGTTAAGCTAGTGCAAGACAAGCATTTGTGGTTAAAACGTATATGCATTTTTTTTTTTTTTAGAAAATGACTTGCTGGAAAGACCTTTATTCCTCATGTAGAGCCCTTTGAAGTGGTACTGGAACTGCAGTTTGGACCTTCAATCGTTGGCCACCACTGAAGTCCACTATATGGAGCAAACTCCTGTAATGGTTTCCTACATTAATTTCTTTTCGAATGAAGCACATCAACATCTTGGATGACATGGCGGGGGCAGGGGTGAATATATTACCAGGAATTTTTTATTCTATACGTGAACCAATCTTTTCACTCAAGCAGGTTTGGAACATCGTCAGGCAGATTCTTCAGTTTTGAGTTAACTACTGTATGAATCAACAAGATACAAGATAGACGGTACAATATGTACAACAACCCCAGTTCCACTGCCCACAAAGTTATGTGATTGATCTATGTTATTCTTGCCATTTAAGAGGATCATTACACTTTTCCTAAACTGATAACAGAACCTACCTGTCAATACTAATGGCGCACAAATTAAGAATGCTGGCTGTGCACATCATGACGTCCAGGGTGACAAACACGTCACAATGGATTTTACTGAAACGCCATTCCCCCACCACCTGCAACACATGCACATACACGTGATCAGACTTGAAAACACAATTTAAATTATTTACTGTGGACAACACCTAGAAGCCTTTACTGGCAGATAAAAATAAATGAATAATGAGGGATATAGAATGCATTGGAAAAACTCAAAACTGAATACAAATGTAGAACTGGAAAATGAAGTATCAAATAAGGTAACACTTTATATGAAGGTTTCATTTGTTAACACTAGTTTACTACACTATCGGTCTATCTATATACGTTTGTACGTATGAATAAGGTATGAATGAGTAAAGAGATACTTAACTGTATTTGAAGTTTGTTTACTCAAAATGATAAGTATAATATAATACACTAACTGCTGCATGTGTCTTTTTCTGTCTCGCTGTGCATTATATATTTCTTTAATTATTTATGGCCATTTCACTTTTCCGCTTTCCATTTTATTTGAACAGTAATCAGTTACTGAAGGTGTTGTTATTCAATACAAATAAAAAATGCAGAAACGGCAATTATTTATTTTAAGGACCAATTCTCACTATTAATTAGTTGTTTATTAGCATGTATATTACTATCATATTGGTTGTTAATTAGTACTTATAAAGCACATATTAATTCCATATTCTGCATAACCATATTTTAGATCCCTTAATCCTACCTTATACCCAAACTTCACAACTACTTTATTATTACAGTTTTTCTCAGTCGCGTTGGTGCATTTCTCAAATCATCCTTACCATTTGCAAAGAAGTATGTGCATTTCTCAAAACAGTTTGTACAAACAGCACAACACAATGGATTACCTGCAAAAGCCTGTAACTTACTCAAAATCTTTAGGTCATCTACCAAAAAAAAGTATGCATGTCAATGAATATATCAGTGCCATCAGAATGAAAAGTCCTTGTGTCATTGTTCACAAACAAGATAGTCAAAATGCTTAGTCATGTTGTCAGTCTAACAGTGTACTCTATTTAGCATTACCTGATGTAAACTATAGCAATAGTTTGCATGACAGTTACTGTATTACTGTGCCATATATCCATTTCAAAAGTACAAATGTACACATTACTGTATGTGAGATATTGATTAAAAGAGACTGGATAGGACAAAAAAAAAAAAAAGAAAAAAAAAAAGAAAAAAACACATTACAAAGCCATTGAGACAGACAAGAAAAAGAAATATCCCTGATAGTACACGTACATCACTAAGACATCTATTTTACATCTGCAAGATTTATTTTTTAGAATGTTCGCTCATCTGCACGTTTCCTACCAGGTGTCAAATAGACTTTTATTAGATTTAGAGTGTATGTAAAACTGACATCTTACAGATGTCTGTCAGATGTTTGTACATGGCAGATGCACAAAAGCGAAAATACAAAACTAGAAAGGCAAACACAGGAATCACCCCATAGGCAGAACTTTGCTTTTGCATACAGCACTGTATGAGGAATTTCAGAGAACTGGTTTGTTATTGGTTAATCTACATTCACTTATTAGTGAAAGTCAAGATTCACCTGCACAATGAATGGCAAATTTACAAATAGACTAACAGGAATGTGTAGAAAATATACTTGACAGTTTATGACAATTATATCAACCATTTTGCATTTAATGACTTATACGATGAACTAATGACTAGATGTTTTGAGGGGTAAGACTATTGCACAGAGAACTATATAATACATTTTGAGCAACATGACACTAGCATCTGATAATGTAGGAAATCGCAGACAAATGTACATAATCAATTGCATGAATGTACCAAAGCAATCGCAACTTGTTCAAAAGAATAAGAAACTGTTATTATGATGTGCCTAGATGATGCGGAGGTTGAACAAGTAGCTTTGAGAGTTTCATTTCTGATCTGAGAAATGCACCAAAGCAACTGAGAAAAACTGTAATAAGCAGCAAATTAGGTGTTTATTGAGGGAAAACTAATTGATGGTGAGTATGTGTTACCGTAGAAACTAATGTTCCATTTCCTACATTCCTCCATACCTAGTGCTGTAAATGGCAGTACCATGAGCCTCCCTTGTGTCATCTAAAACATTTGTATTCACTCAAAAATTTGGCCATACAAATCAAGTGCAGGTTATTTGGATTTTTTTCTCATATTAAATAATGATCCTTCTCAGAAAGTGTTTTCTTAATAGAGTTACATGCCCTTTACAACTGAGAACCTATTAGTACTCATGTGGCACCATAGGCAGCAGTATCTGGCACCAGGGGAACAAGACTGAATGAGCCAATAGAAAGAGCAAGATTTTCCAAAACAACTCTATAGAGTAACAATGAGAGTCCTCTAAGTCTGTCTGCTTTCTTCTTTATCTCAGGAGACATAAAGAATAATTCTTCACCGCAACCTGTCATATCTTTTCACTTTCTTTTCATATCTGATCTACCTGTCATTTCCACAAACAGCAGGTTGCAGAAATGAAAGTTTTTAAAACTAACAGTCCAAAAAGTTGACTTTATTATAGTCCTCATGTTCCTTTTGTCTGCAAACTTTTGTATTATTAGAGACACGCGTATAAATCTAAAGAGTATCATCACACATTTGGGGTGAATTAACTTAGAATGAATTGCACTCACTGACTGTACTGGATATTTGCCCACATTGCCTATGTATTTATTTATTTTTTATTTTTTAAATACTTGGAGGATGCAGCAGACTACCTCAATCTGGCATACCTTACTGCAGGGCTGTGTACCATTGCAGGAATGAACTGAGAATTCATTTTAAATTCCAGTGCAACTCCTAAACTGAAGATAGATAGATGGCTGGATGGATGGAACGATAGATAGAACGGTGGGTGGGTTTGTGGATGGATGGATGGATGGATGGATGGATGGATGGATGGATGGATGGATGGATAGATAGAAGGATGGATGGATGGTTGGCTGACTGGCTGGCTGGATGGATGGAAGAATAGATAGAAGGATGGGTGGGTGGGTAGGTTTGGGTGGATGGATAGATAGAAAGATGGATGGATAGACAGACAGATAACAAGCAAAGAGTTTTAAAATAAGCAAACAAGTTTTAAAAACCTTGAAAGGTGTATTTAAGGTTTTTTGGCCATCCATTGATGGATGGATGTGGATAGATAGATAGATGGATGGATGGATGGATGGATGGATGGATGGATGGATGGATGAATGATGGATGATAGATAGATAGATAGATAGATAGATAGATAGATAGATAGATAGATAGATAGATAGATAGATAGATGGATGGATGAATGATGGATGATAGATAGATAGATAGATAGATAGATAGATAGATAGATAGATAGATAGATAGATAGATAGATAGATAGATAGATAGATAGATAGATAGATGGATAGATAGATAGATAGATAGATAGATAGATAGATAGATAGATAGATAGATAGATAGATAGATAGATAGATAGATAGATGGATGGATGGATAGATGGATGGATGGATGAATGATGGATGATAGATAGATAGATAGATAGATAGATAGATAGATAGATAGATAGATAGATAGATAGATAGATAGATAGATAAATAGCTAGATAGGTGGGTGGGTGGTTGGATAGATGGATGAATGGATGCATAGATAGAAAGATGGATGGATAGATAGATAACAAGCAAAGAGTTTTAAAATAAGCAAACAAGTTTTAAAAGCCTTGAAAGGTTTATTGGCCATCGACTGATGGATGGATGGATGTGTGGGTGGGTGGGTGGGTGTTTTGGATGGATAAATAGCTAGTGGGTGGGTGGTTGGATAGATGGATGGATGGATGGGTGGGTAGAAAGAGATGGAGGGATGGGTGGCTGGCTGGCTGGCTGGCTAGATAGATAGATAGATAGATAGATAGATAGATAGATAGAAGGACGGGTGGGTGAATGGATGATAGGTGGATGGATGTATGGATGGACAGATGGATGGATGGGTAAATGGATGATAGGTGGATAGATGCGTACAGCTCATGGTTTGTGTGGTTGGTGATTTATGTATTTATTTTTGATACTGTCCATGAAGTAGTAACACAGCTGTTGTTGTAAATCAGCCCTAGTATTGTCTTCCAAAACTGTAGCTGCAGGAAACATGGGCCTTTTTCATTGACATTGCTATGCATATTCTTATATTGTCCTATATGATGAACACTATATTTACTCATTCTTTAAGACCTTCATAAACACTCTAGAGAAATATCTGTAATGGATGTCCCTTTCTGCACTTAGGAAATGATGAAGGTTTCCACTTGGGATCAGTCATTGATTTGGTGTTATCTCACTGCTTCAGCCACTTACAAATCCCTACTATGAAAACACACCTCCAACAATGAACACTTTGTGCAATATCATCAGTCTGTTTTCAAATCCTACTAAATCATGTCCTGTCAGCTGGAACTGTCAACATAACTCATCATAAATTCGCTCAATGTTCTTTCGCTCCTCACTGTATCTTCAGCTCTTCTCAACACAATCCTATTAACTTGACTTAGTTTTATAAATCAGTGTTGGCATAATTCATCAGCCTTTCCTTTTCTCCATCCTCTCCATCATTAGATGCAGAAATCACAGTGAGAACATGTCTGCCTGAGCACATCTTTATAAAGCCATTCATTATTTACAGGTAAACGGTGACAAGACAACACTTCTTTTACATGGCCAGACTTTCTATCTCGGGCGACAGCTCAATACAGTGTGTCTGCAACACTGTCAGGAAACTCTAGAGTGATTGAAGATATCTATCTGATCTGTCTACCTTTAAGTCTTGAAGTAGCTGGCGCAGTAACCGCATACATTGTACATTGGGCCTAATTCAGGCTCTTCAACAGGGGGTCTATGGTGGTGCTACAGGACGCCCGCCTCAAACTACTTTTTAAAAGAATGAAAATATGAAATAGAAAAAAAAACATTAACATTAAGTTAACTTCAACCAAAGCTAAAGGTTAAGAGGCTAAAGTTTTAGTTTCATGTCTGAAAAAGACAAGGAAGTATCATGGTGCTTTTTGGTAGTGTGTATTTGCTGTCTGGTTTAATTATTACAAAACTCACTCTGCCTCCAAAAGACGGTCTTTCTACCGCAGCCAAAATCATCAGCATACTTCAAGAGACAATGGCACTATTCCCAGCTACCATTCAAAAGGTGTTTGCTAGTTCAGTAATTTCTGTTGGGCCAAAAGTCTGGGCATTTTAAGTGGTTGTATAATTGAATTGGCTCTCTTAAAGCAACTGAAGACAATGAATATCTTGACACATGGTGAATGTTACATTCCTTTTCTAGTCCTCTTTGTGTATTACAATGTAAATAGCTCTTTTTATGTAAGTATGAGTTGTGAGCTACTGTAGGGCTACATTGTAATATCTCCAGAATACATTGCATAAACTCTTGTAATTATTCACCGTAAGCAATACAGTGGTCACATTTTTTCAAGGAGGTTGAAAGAGCAGCTGAGCTGACCCTGCAAAGTGCAGCCAAAGGCTATTTTCACAGACTGATGTGGAGTGAGATGGACATTGGTAAGCGACATGGCAATGATGCCAAATGGATCTCTTGTTTTCTCTTGACCTGCCGTACATGAAAAGGCAATTGTGCAGGCCCACAGAATTTCAAAGTTAGCACCGAATGAAAATGTTAGCATGCTTTCATTTTAACCATGATAAGGCTTCTCATGTATCTTTAATAATGCTGCTCTACCAATGAGGTTTTTGCACATCAGAGGTTAGCCTGAAACTTGATATGGATGATATTTCAAGGCCCCATGAACATTTCTGTGGAGGGTTTGTAAGGTCTGAAGTCAGATGGCACATGGTTTATCATTATTCAATGTGGGAGCTTTATTTTCATGAATTTAAACATTTTAACTCTGTTTTTTGGTCTTTTCTGTAGAGCAGAATGCCTGACGGGCTTGTTTCATTGATATCTCAATAATACTGAATGGGCTGAAAGACCGTACATTAAAATGTTCCATTTGTGCTCCAAAAAGCACACATTCTCAGCACTATTATCATTCTTTCTGGTTAATGGTTCAACTGAAGAGCAATTCAACAGAGAATGCCTGTTGCGTTTTAGCAGCGGAATTGTAGGCTTTTGAGATAATATTGCCCTGAGCACAAACTCAATTGGAATAAATCCAACAGTTGGCTTCAGCTATAAACATCAAGAGTCACTAGGTCTCTGCCAACTAAATCTAAAACTAAAACCATAAAAAATGTATTTAGCAAAATATACTTAACTGAAATAAAATAGAAGTTATTAATTATAATAATTTCAGCTATTTGCCAAGGAATGTCTGTTCATTTTTGTCTTCATTTAGTTAGCTGGATGGATAGAAAGATGGATGGATGGACGGACAGTCGGATGGATGGATGGATGGATGGATGGATTGATGAATGGATGGGTTGGTGGATGGATAGATAGATAGAAAGATGGAAGGATGAATGGATGGGTGGGTGAATAGATCAGGGGTGTCAAACTCCAGTCCTGGAGGGCCGCATCCCTGCAGAGATTAGATGCAACCCTAATTAAACACACCTGATCCAACCAATCAAGTCCTTCAGGCTTAATTGAAAACTGCATAGTATGTGTGTTGGAGCAAGGTTGGAACAAAACTCTGCAGGGCTGCGGCCCTCCAGCAGCTGAGTTTGACACCCCTGGAATAGACGGATGATAGAAAAAAAGAAAAATGGATGGGATGGTGGATGGATGGATGGGTGGAAAGGTAGAAGGATAAATGGATGGATGATAGATAGAAAGATGGAATAAACGATGGAGGGATGGATGGATGGGTTGGTGGATGGATGGAGAGATAGAAAGATGGATGGATGGATGGATGATGGGTGGGTGGGTGAATAGATGGATGATAGATAGAAAGATGGATGGACAGATGGATGGATAGGTGGATGATGGATGGATGGGTTGGTGGATGGATGGATAGATAGAAAGATGAGTGGATGGATGGATAGATAGAAAGATGAGTGGATGGATGGATAGAAAGATGGATGGATGGGTGGGTGGGTGGGTGGTTGGAAGAATGGGTGGGGAAACAGATGGATGATAGAAAGAAAGAAAGAAAGAAAGAAAGAAAGAAAGAAAGTTGGATGGATGGATGAATGAGTGGGTGAATAAAAGGATTGGGTGTATAGATGGATGATAGAAAGAAAGATGGATGGATGGATGGATGGATGGATGACAGAAAGAAAGATGGATGGATGGATGGATGGATGGATGGATAGATAGAAGAACAGGTGGGTGGATGCCCTGAGCACAAACGCAATGGACTACTTGCACTGAGCCTCGTGACGCACTTCCGTTTTGAAATCTTACGGCTGAGTTATTTCCGGTTATGTACATTTTCAATGTGCTGTAATCATCTAGTTGACTAAAACACCTAATAAAATGAGAGTTCACAGGATGATTTCAAATTCGGAAATTTTCCAAACTCAACGGAATGTGAAGTTTTAATCCAACATAAACCGTTTTGAGAAAGCGGTGGCTGGTAATCATACGTGATTGTTCAACACAGGGTGTCAGTGTTCTATAGTGGCCTAATCGCAACGCTGCACTTTGTGAGATCTGATAAATAAGATCATAATGAACCTTTAAAACCATAAAAAATGTGTTTGTCAAAATAAAATATACTTAACTGAAATGAAATAGAACTCCTCAAACTTATGATAAATAACAAATTAAAATGGAAATGCAAAATATGAAAAAAAAAAAATTATATTGTCAATAAAAACTACAATAGTATTTCTGTGATAATAAAATAACTGCTGCTAACGTGATTAAAGCAAATGATAACACTGGGATGCTTGAACAACAACAACATAATTACAAAGGATTAGTCAACTTGTTGTAATTCTAAGTCATTGGAAATCTATCAATGCATCTATCAATGAAGGCTAATATATCATTATCAAATGACCTGCACCATTATCAGATGACCTGCAGTAGCGATCCATCAGAGAATGGAGGGACTTCAACAGCTGTTTAGCCTGCAAGATTAGTCTATTTTGACGTACAAACATTAATATATCCATAAGGCAACCACTTGTATGTCTGGAGCAATTGAGCATGCACTGAGGCATGAATAAATATTTTTTAGGTTTATTTGTTAGGTGATGAGTAGGGATGCACAATACATTTTTTCCGTATTAGTTATTGATACTGGATATATAGGCAATTATTAGATGTTTAATATACAGCTGAGGTCAAACGTTTATATCCCCCTTTCAGAAACATTAGAAATGTTAATTATTTTACCAAAATAAGAGGGATCATACAAAATGCATGTTGTTTATTTGAATAAGATATTTCACACAAAAGATGTTTAAATATATTCCACAAGAGAAAATGGTAGCTGAATTTATAAAAATGGCCCGGTTCAAAAGTTTACATCCCCTTAATTCTTAATATTGTGTTGTTACCTGAATGATCCACAGCTGTGTTTTTTTTGTTTTGTTTTTTTGTTTAGTGATAGTAGTTTGTGAGTCACTTGTTTGTCCTGAACAGTTAAACTGGCCGCTGTTCTTCTGAAAATTCCTTCAGGTCCCACAAATTCTTTGGTTTTTCAGCATTTTTGTGTATTTGAAGCCTTTCCAACTATGACTGTATGACTTTGAGATCCATCTTTTCACACTGAGGACAACCGAGGGACTCACATGCAACTATTACAGAAGGTTCAAACGCTCACTGATGCTCCAAAAGGAAACACGATGCATTAAGAACCAGGGGATGAAAACTTTTTGAATTTGAAGATCAGGCTAAATATAACTTATTTTGGAAACATGTAACTATCTTCTGTACCCTCTGAAGGGCAGCATTAAATGAAAAATATTATATTTTACACAGCTGTGGATCATTCAGGTAGGAACACAGTATTAAGAATTAAGGGGATGTAAACTTTTGAACCGGGTCATTTTTATAAATTCAACTATTATTTTTTTTTGTGGACAGTATGTAAACATATTTTATGTGAAATGTCGTATTCAGGTCAGTACTAAATAAACAATAACATGCAGTTTGTATCATCCTTATTTTGGTAAAACATGATTCTGAAAGGGGGGTGTAAACTTTTGACCTTAACTGTATATTTGATATTTTTATTATTTAATTACTGTTTCCTCTACTTTTTAAATTTAGGTGATCTTTTCTATGATCTGAAACTCTCTTAAAGTTAAATCTTAAAAAAAGAAGAACAAAAATTAAAAAAAAAAAATCCCAAAATGAATATCCCCCAGCAGGTGTATTGAGGCAAGTTGGAGCTAAACCAAAGCCACTGGATGGGAAGCCTGCAACCATTACGGCAAAAGCTAAGACTTCCGGTCTGTCAGAAAGGAGACCAGAGGCTTTTTTTTTTTTTTGAATGGATGTCAATGGAGGAACCTCAAGGCTGTAATGTGATTGGTTATTAAGGGACACGTGATTAAAGCTAGCCGTTATGCTTTCTCCAATAGTAAGAAATACAGAACCTCTCATCTCCCTAAAGTAAGACAATCTCTGGTTAAACTCTGCAGAATACCATCCCTACAGGACCAAGTTTGGGTGACCGTGGTATATAGAATTAGGTTTTAAAGTGACAGCAGCCTAATATAATTTCTGTCTGTGTCCTTAAAGTCTGTGTATGTCTGGATGCTTGCTCTAGCAGCTTAATTTAAATAACGAGACCAAGCTGTTTTGCAAATGATCGCAACCAGGTAATATGCACTTACATGATGAAGGCTTAGCTAGCTATTAGACTATAGGCTGTGGTAACTAATGTTAATGACAGTAACTCGCGATTGAGCAGACGAACCCCTGATGCTAATGTGCTCTAGATATTAGGTAAGTTCGCCTTAAAGCAGCACTGCACAGAATGATCAATGTATGACATCAAAGTACCGCAAGAGCGATTCGAAAGCATAAGGAGCGATCTGCTCTCCGTAGCTCTCACTGTACTTTGATGTTACACACCAATTGGTCTGTGCAGCCCTGCTTCAAGTCAAACACACCTCTTAAAGAACTGACTTTACACAGACTTTAATGTTAGTCAAACAACAAAAGAAAAACACGAAATAACTATGACCTTTGCTTCAGTAAACTCCTAATTTGCTGCTTATTAATAGTTAGTTAGGTAGTTGTTCATTTTAGGTATGGGGTACGACTAAGGGATCTAAAATATGGTCAGAATGAATCTTATTCTGAATCTAAATTAAAACCAGAATAAGGCATTAATGTGCTTTATAAGTACTAATAAACAGCCAATGTGCTTGCATGCTAATGCATGCTAATTAGCATGTAGTTAATAGTGAGAAATGGTCCCTACACTAAACGCAAGATCCAATTCCTATAAAGAAACAAGAACATGGGCTTCTTTTCAATAAAAGACCCAAAGTTATATATGCATTCTGTATAACAACTTGTATAGCACATTCTTCACTCTTTCAAGCAGACATATTTATTTGTATTAATAGAGTGAATTTGTCCCCAAACTAAATGGTGACCATTTTTGTTTTTTCAAAGTGTGTGTGGTGCTTAGGTCAAAGGTCAAAATGTCTTGTATAACAATTCCACAATAGCACTTGCAGGGTTCTGTTTGTGGTAATAAATGAACTGTAACACCTAAGGACATAAGGAGAAAAAGTGAAATTACCCTACTGATGCATCGCTCCGGCTCAATTAGTCGTCTAGTTCCTATGCAACCTTTGTGGGGCTACAAATTATAGTCTGAGGTGCAATATGTTTCAAGGACAAAGGACAGATCAATTGGCTATCTGGGAGCTGGAAATCTCACAGCCGGCACAAAAGCTGTGTGGTGCCGCGTGTATTAAAAACCCGAAAGCTGTAAGGCGCCAGCTTACTACAGCCCCTGGGACATGTCCCGAGGGTGTTGTTAGCTGATTATCCAATTAAATTAATTCAACAGCACATATTTAAGCAATAGCGAGGCACTTTGAATCATGCCTCGTTTCCTTAAAGCGTTTAAAAGTCAAGGTTGAGGCTCATTTTTTTGACATACAGTCTTAGGTTATGTTGAACTTTCAGCAACCCAGAAATGTGGCTCCATATGACACAATTAATGTTTCTTACCTCAAGGTACACCACCCAGGGCATAACTAATGTGGCCACGAGAAGATCTGCCACCGCCAGGCTGACAATGAGGTAATTAGTGGTGGTCTGCAGCGCTTTCTCTCGGGAGACTGCCATACACACCAACACATTGCCGAAGACAATGACAAAGATGAGGAGAGTCAGGAGCATGGCATAGTAGTTATACTGATGCTTGGCCTCACAGCTCGTGCTGTTGAGGGCCCCGGTCCCGTTGTCATAATAAGTGTCATTGTAGGGATACTCCGTGAGGAAATCCATGAGCTGTGGCCAGGGAAGAAGCCTGAAACTGAGAGACATATTTCAATGTCAGTGAAGCCGCAAACATGGAATGAAACCAAGCAGTAGTACGCCAACACAAAGGAAAATGTTATTGATCAGGGGTTGCTCTATCATATCTCACTAGAGTTTTCGGTTGTGTTTCATTTATAGCAGACGTGTAATTTATAGGCCACGTTCTTCACCAAATGGAACCTAAATTAGGATTGTCTTCAAACAGCTTTCCCAAACACTCCTGAAGTCATAAGTGTGATATACTGTATGAAACTGAAAAATCTTTTCTTAAGGTATGAACCTTTTCTCTGAATTCTGAGTTTACATCTTGCAGTTCTGCTTTTTTTTGTTTTTGCCATAGAATACAAATTGTAATTAACATTTTATCTCACAATTCTGACTTTTTCTCAGAATTCTGAATTTACATATCTCACAATTCTTACTTTTTTTCTCTGAATTCTGAATTTACATATCTCACAATTCTCACTTTTTTTCTCTGAATTCTGAATTTACATATCTCACAATTCTTACTTTTTTCTCTGAATTCTGAGTTTACATCTTGCATTTCAGCTTTTTTTTTTTGTTTCTGCCATAGAATACAAATTGCAATTGCAACATTTTATCTCATAATTCTGACTTTTTTTTTCCTGAAAATTCTGAATTTACATCTCACATTCTTAATTTTTGTCTCTAAATTCTGAGTTGGGGGGTGGGGGGGTGTTCCGACATAGAAAAATTTTTTTAACTGCAACATTTTATCTCGCAATTTTGACTTTTTCCTTGCAATTCTGAGTTTATACCTTACAATTCTGACTTTCTTCTTACTGTATGAAACACTTTTCTCAGAATTCTGAATTTACATATCTCACAATTCTCATTTTTTTCTCTGAATTCTGAATATACATCTCACAATTCTCACATTTTTTCTCTGAATTCTGAGTTTACATTTTGCAATTCAGCTTTTTGTGTTTGTCTGTTTGTTTGTTTGTTTCTGCCATAGAATACAAATTGTAATTGCAACATTTTATCTCACAATTCTGACTTTTTCCTTTTTGTCTCTAAATTCTGAGTTTGCATCTTGTAGGTCTGCTTTTTTTTTTGGTTTCTGCCATAGAATAAAAAATTTAATTTATCTTACAATTCTGATTTTTTTCTTACTGTATGAAGCTGAAAATTCTGACTTTTTTTTCATGCTATTCTGAGTTTATATCTTACAATTCTGACTTTTTTCCCCCTCAGAATTCTTTTTAATTTACATCTGACAAATTTTTAATTTTTGTCTCTGAATTCTGAGTTTACATCTTGCAATTCTGCCATGGCAGAAACAAACTTCCATGTTCATAGCCCAGAATTGGTCTTGGAAGAATTTAATGTGAAAGGTTTGAGTTTATATACATAACTCAGACTTTTAATAGCATCCTTAATAGTACCTTTGCATTTCAAGTTCGTGAAGTTGTCAAAAATTAGGTTTCTGGAGTCTTTCAACTGGACAAAAATGAGAAGCAAAAGTCTTCATTTGTATTAATCTCACTGCTGTCTAGGAGTTATTAAAGAGATCTCATCTATATTTTTACCTTCCCATTGGAAGCTCTGTTTAATCTCTGGAACAGGAACAGAACTAAACTTAATGGATTAAACAGTCATTTAATGAGAGGTCATTTATATTCACACAAAATGTTTTGTGACTGTATGAGGACAGATTCAATTTGATACAGTTACAAAAGCGGTGAGACACTGAGGAAAAGAAAATTAATGAGAACGGGGAATCATAAGCGCTCTTGCACACTGTGAGTGACACTGAGCATTGTAAATGCACAATCACAGCATTCACCTGACACTTACACAATCACACCCTTCTTCATTTCCTATGTATAATATTTGAGACACACACATTACAGAATATATTTTCTATCCTTCCTCCAATTTCTCGTCTAAGCTCCATAACATTGGACAGCTGCTGAAACATGATTGATTTTTTTCTGTGTGAATAGTGGCATAATAGCGGTCTTGTATTGATTTGGAATTTACACAGCAAGATCTATTCCTGCTCCAAAATCAACATCTCAAACCCACAGGAAATAGTAGAGAGACTAAAACTGCAAGCTACCGAAGCTTAGGGACAATTATCATATATATTACAAATATACAATACATATTGAAATAATGTTTGAGTGCCTCCATAAAATAAAAATATACTATTTTCTTAGTATGCCCGGGGCTAATTGTCTCAAGGGACACTATGGTTGCCATAAATATGTATATCTCAGTATTTATAAAGTCAGAAATCCAATTACACAAATTCTTGCTTTCTCTAGCAGTGGTTTTGTATATCGGTTTCGAAAATCTAGTCCTTACACTACTACATTTTATATCAATTCTCTACTCAAATCTACTGAATTAAGTAACATGAACACAATAAAGCACCCATATACATTAGAAAAGAGATGACTATATAATAAAGCATTTTAAATGTAAAGTTTTAAAGAAAATTTTCACACAACAATTGTGAATGTGTCAAAGAATCTGTTATGAACTTTTTTTTTCTTAAATGTCAAAAATATACACATGATAAGGGAATATTCATTGGAGTATAAAAATGTGAAATTATACTGCTGGATAAGGTGTAAATCAACACACACTACTCTCCTGAATTAGACACGCATTTTGGTGTGGAAATTCAGTCTCATCTACATTCATCCTCAATCAAATGCTTTGCACTTGTGAGTGACAGTTTATTTAATCCGGCATGTCACCGCCTTCTCGCACTCATCCTCTCTGTTACACAGGTTTTCCAATATTTGCCCTCTTTAAGTCTAAAGCCTATTGTTGTTGAGCTTTAGAATATTCTGCTTCTGCTTAAAGCACTGAATCCTCAAGTGAGTCATCATTTTATGTCTTGTTAAAGCGACGCTTTCTTGTGATGACAATTCAACACACAGTTGAACCATATGTTGCATTATAAGACACTTACAAATGATAATAGGAAAATCTAACGAACCAAGAAAAACACAAATGTTCAATCATCAAGGCAAAAAACAAAAAACAAACAAAAAAACAAAGAAAATCAATATGCAGTCCTTCATCCTTTTCACTTCCATGGAAAGAAAAAGTAAGACAAGACTACAAACAGAGAACGGAGAATAAAACAAATGGCCTTTTACAGAAACAATCTCCCTGGTCCTTTTATAGCAACAATCTATATTTGTTGCCCTCCACCCTTACCCAGAATCACCTCTGTGAATGTATGTGTGACGGCGGCGCCACAGACTCAGTGGAGCAAGTGAGGGCCGCTGATTGATGCAAACTGCCTGACAAAATGATGTCTGTGTCAAACACAGCAGAAAGAATCTTCCATCCAGCTATGACCCAACAAGAATCAATGAATCTCTTCCGAAGCACTCAGCGTCTTCCCTTTGCTCAGGATTGTTCATCTGAATTGCTTGTCTCACAATCCTAAATGACTAGGATGTAATATAGGTATTTTAATTTTAATAATGTCTGTTTTATTAGAAGAAAATAAAGTCAGTCATATTCAGTCAGTGATGTTTACAGAGCTTGTTGTGCCAGTTCATCATAAAATTTTTACTTCAGTATTCCTCAGAGTAAGTTACTGACATGAAAAAATATATATTCTTAAATCTAAATTCAGGCTTTTCCTATGAAAAACAAAATCGTAGTACAAAAATAAATATCTCCATGTACAACCAATTGCCGCAAGCTAGATTAAAATGATTTTTTATGTTTTAGATATGGAGATTGTTTTTACATTTGATAGAATTTTTTCACTTTTAATTATGGGTGGATACACTTTATTGGACTTGTTTTGGACTGATGAAGAGAAATACCTGCACATGCCATTCTAAAGCTTGTAAGTGCCTGGATAATTTTTTATATAACTCTGACTGCATTCGTCTGAACGAAGGAAGTCATTAACACCTAGGACGCCTGGAGGGTGAGTAAATAATGGGCTAATTTTCATTTTAGGGTGAACCATTCCTTTAATAAACCACAATTTAATAAGTATAAAATGTAATGTATTGTTAGCTTCCGGCTACAGGTGTATCAACCACGTTTTATATGACATTGGTTTTGTATGTGTCTCCGCAGTTCTGACTTGAAATGTCCGTTGACTGGCACTATAATTCTAATGCTCCGTGATATTTTAAAATAATATCTCATCTGCACTATACCTAAACCTACCCGACAGTATGAAAAAAGCATGTGATGTAAAAACATAATCGCAAACATGTTTGTTTTTTAGCTTGTTTTTCAATCTCTTATCTTTCAGCTCTTTCATCGTGAGTCATGTTTTTCACAGGATTCGTAGCCAAAGATTCCATATCCTAAGTCCAATTGTATGCTGGCTGAGCTACCGAGCAAGCTTGTTACATCCAGTGTTCTGACAATTTGTGCTACCCTGTCATGTACACCTACCACAACCCCAAACCCACCCTTACAGTATTAAAAATACAGTATTGGTAGCATTAACTGATAGGTAACTCATATCAGCTGTAATCATAACTGTGTAATCATAACAAGTGCCGCCTCTAGTGTTCATTTCTGTTGGAAACTGCAGTGATATGTACTTATTGGTACATATTTTATTTCCACAGATATGTTTTCATCCGGAGACAGGTTGGATTGGTTCATGCAACCCCATCTTTTGTGTCCATGCATGTTGCACATTCACGAATCAATCTGAATGAACAACATAATGGCATTAATTAAAAGGCTAATATAAACGTAAGTAAACAACTTGCACACTTAGATATAACAACTTTGTTACATCAAAATAAGACTTAAAATGACATGAAAACATGATCTGTGGGAGTTTTTAGTGAGTAATCAGCTTGGTGAAATATAAGGTTTATCTCTGTGTCTGTGACCAACAGTTAAAAGTTAACTATTAAAAAGATGTTAAAAGCTGAACATAAGTTCTCAAATAAAATATACTGTATAATATGCAAACTTATATAAGCACAATATTGATTACATTATGTAAATATATAAAATAGATTTTTATTGTCTAAAAAGTGTTTATTGTTTAATGTTTATTTAACCAAGAAGATAAAAGTGACTAAGACATGAATGTACATTTGAAGTTTGGGTTCAGTAAGATTGTTGTGTTTTTAAAAGCGGTCTTTTACCAAAGCTGCATTTATCTGATGAGATGTAAAGTAAAACAGTAATATTGTGAAATATTATTACAATTTAAAATAACAGTTTCAGTTTTAATATATTTTAAAATGTAATTTATTTCTGTAATGGCAAAGCTGAATTTTTAGTATCCATTATTCCAGTTTCCTTTAGGAAACATTGTAATATGCTGATTTGATGCTCAAAAATTATTATTGGTAATTATTATCTTTACCAATGTTGAAAACAGCTGTGGTGCTTAATATTTTTGTGGAAACCATGATAGATTTGACAGGATTTTTTGATGAATAGAAACTTCAAAAGAGCAGTATAGAAATAGAAATACACATTTTTTTTAAGTAACTATATAATATATACAAATAAATATGGACACATTATTGATGTAACAACTGTTTACATCTATAATACACACATATATATATGCTAATCCCTGCGTGTCTTCGAACTAAAGTATGACAGACAGGACCATGTATTTCAGTGCTCCAGGCCTACAGTACATCTGTTATCAGGGTCCAACTACTGCCGGTCTGCACTTTGCCTCTTGGGAAATCTAGGCAAGGGCAGAGATGGATTAAGCTTTTGAATCAAAATTAATGCTGGGAAGGAACAAGGTGATTTCTGCTTCTGCTAGGTAACAATTATCCTCAAACATCCTTCACCAATCAATAGCATGTGACACTTTGATTTGACTGAATGAAGGCTGTTTTTTTGCAGAAGAGGACTGCTGATATTCCGTTGCTCTGATTAGCTGTCCAATACATCTCGATCTAGTTGGATACAGTATTTGACATGTTTTTCATGGCCAGAGAGCCGTGTTTCTGACACTGTATGATCGTGATCGCATAAATGAGAACTAAGCCCCCAGACAAACCAGTGGCTGGTGAGATATCACAAAACACAGTGGGACTAGATCCAGCAATAGGACAGTGTGGAAACTACAGAGAAAGAAAAAGCAATTTCAGTGTTATTTTCTTCATATCCGCCCCCCACCCACAGTAAAAGTGGTCTTTTCGTGATACGCACTTGAACATATGATGGGGGGAAAAGATTGTATTGCAATTTCTGCAGGCAAAGCATCATTCAACTCATATCTCACAGCAACCAATATGTGCAATCCGTGGCACTGGGAAGAAGGAGGATATCGTATTGCAGGAATGATGTAGCGAATGGAGATATATTGTTTTGTGGAAATAATCGAGAAGGTTACTTTTCAAAGCTTCAGAGTGAAGATCTTTTTGATTGTCGATACAATTTAGCCACTTAACAGTGCAAATGTATTATAATGTTATAATATATGCACCATAATATAATTAGCAGACATTTAAGCTGCCAGCACAGAAGTTACAATCTTGTTCCTAAATTTTACGTAAATCAATGGTTTTCAAACTGTTTGATGTCAAGGGCCCCAAGATATGACGATCCCTCTATTTATAGAGTGCAACAGTCAGGTTTGGGAAGTAAAAATACAATTCTTTTTCTCCACAGGGGAATGGATTTTTAACGGTAACTTATAAATCTTTAAAGACAGACCTACTATGCGCTACAAGGCTGTTAATAGATGATACATGCCATTGTTAAAACCATCATTAAATAAAATAAAATAAAATAAAATAAAAATGTTCTCTGAGGTCCTTCAAAGAAATGTGCTGCACCTGAGACAATGAACATGAATATAAAAATGAATATTTAGTAAAAGTTGCACATGACATGTAGAGAAAAACATATTTATCATGACCACAAATGAAGAACTCATTCGCTCCTTTTATTAATTCATTCCCTCATTTAAGTAAATTGTGGTCATGTTGTACTAATTTGTTCCTATATTTTAATGAAATCAAAATGACAGGAATTAATTAGCAAAATGTGGGCCTGATTTATTAAAATGAGAACACGAATAAAACAAGGAATTATAGAATTCTTAATCAATGGCCATGATATAAATGATCATTTACTGATTCGCCCAAACACAAGTATGCAAAAACTCCACCTACAGTAGGCTGAAAGACAACAACTTTGGGTCACTGTCTATTTTGCACCTACAATAATTGTGGAATTTATTGTCCTTTGAAAGCTGCATTCAAAAGCCGCCTCTGATTGAATGGGCATGGTGCCTCTGATATTTACCTTTAGCATTCAGTCTGCAGTCTTTTCAAACCAACATAAGCATTACTAAGCAGCTTTTAAGCAGAAAACACAGCAGCAAGGGAAATGTGGATTTTATTTATGATATTACCTGTCAAGCTTCTATGATAATTCAATTATACCGTACAAAGCCTGTGAATGAATTACTGTTCTTAGAAGACCCATCTGGAATATAAATTTACTCTTAGGAAAGTCTTTCTCCATAATTTAATGATAAACAGGAAGCAAACTGGGGAACTGCTGCATGTGTGTGTGTGGTTACTGAATATGAGATTAGAAATAAACAGTAAAAAAAACTTTTTTTTTTTTTTTGCACATCCTAATGCTTCCTTGCAGCTCCCAGTTTGAAAACCTCTGACTGTCCTAAATGGTGCAAATGATATGTACAGATTTGTGATTGGTATTGTCTATACAGACCACAAGACCATAGGGTGGTTTCTTGACCATGGTTTCTTGTTTCAGATGGGTGCTCTTTTGTGACTGCTGGCATTCTTAATACATCCTTTGCCAAACCTGCACAGATGCAGACTCCACAGTCGACTACTGTTTGATAGTCCATGCAGAACTCCACAATAAATTATGCTGCTTAGGTGTGGATTCGGAGGAGGACTATAAGGACTTAAGGTAGCTTTTGTTACAGTAAATTCAAATGAGTTTGAATGCAATCATCTAAACAGCACAAGCTGCCTAAATTCAATGACTTCAAAAACTCAAAATATTGTGACAACGACAACGACAACAAAAATCAAATTTCTTCCAGATGTATTATTTTATTATTATTATTGTTTGGTTAAAATTGTAAAGGAGAACAACAATTTATAGATAATATTCTCACCCCCCTGTCATCCAAGATGTTCATGTCTTTCTTTCTTCAGTCGTAAAGAAATTATTTTTTTGAGGAAAACATTTCAGCATTTTTCTCCATATAATGGAGTGGTATGGTGTCCAGAGTTTGAACTTCCAAAATGCAGTTTAAATGCAGCTTCAAATGATCCCAAATGCAGTTGTAAATGATCCCAGCCGAGGCAGAAGGGTCTTATCTAACGAAACAATTAGTTATTTTCATTAAAAAAAATACAATTTAAATACTTTTTTTAATCTCAAACGCTCGTCTTGTCTTACTCTTCCTGAACTCTGTGTATTCTGGCTCAAGACAGTTAGGGTATATCGAAAAACTATGGCATTTTCTCCCTCAACTTCAAAATCATCCTACATCGCTGCAGAAGTTCTGACCAAGTCTATGCAAAGTGAACATGCAAAGAAGATCAAACACCCTTAACAAAAAAGGTAAAACAGCCATATAGGACGATTTTGAAGTTGAGGGAGAAAATACGGTCAGAGTTTTTCGACATATCCTAACTGTCTTGAGCTAGAATACACAGTTCAGGGGGAGTAAGACAAGACAAGCGTTTGACATTAAAAAGTATATAAATTGTATTATTTTTATGAAAGTAACCGATCGTTTCGCTAGATAAGACCCTTCTTCCTCAGCTGGGATCGTTTACAACCACATTTGGGATCGTTTGAAGCCGCATTTAAACTGCATTTTTAAAGTTCAAACTCGGGCACCATACTAGTCCATTATATGGAGAAAAATCCTGAAAAGTTTTCCCCCAAAAATATAATTTCTTTACGACTAAAGAAAGAATGACATGAACATCTTGGATGACAAGGGGGTGAGTACATTATCTGTAAATTGTTGTTCTGTAAGTAGACTTTTCCTTTAAATTCCGATTCAATATTAAAAACATAAAAAAATAAAATAAAATAAATAAATAAAACATTAATACAAAGTAAAATAATTATTTATTATAATAACTTTACAGCAGAGTCATGTAAGTTAAAATGTTACCTAATGTATATCAGTATTGTAATTCGGGTTGTTCCAGCTTCATTTCACCAAACAAAAGCTAAATGAACTATAAGATAATGAAAAAGCCTGACATACGTATTCTGTGCTCTGTTTACACATGGGAATATAGAGACCTCAGTTGAACTTTTAGACTGAACATGTTAAAAAGAAATATTAGACATTGTATAAATAGTATAAAAATGTTATTACAAGTTTCTTTTAAATGGTAAACCAAGCTCACAGCACAATTTGTTAAGTGCTGTACTTGCTGTTTAAAGGACAAATCTGTATAATGATGCAGTGACCTTTGCTTATCTTAAGTCCTATAGTGTGCCAGAAGTATATGAAGATGTGCAATCTGCAGTGGAAAGCAGTTTTCATATTTCTCTCAGAACCGTTAAGGTCAACACCGAGAAAGAAAGCTGATCTTACATAACTACAAAAGGGCACTTAGACCTGGTGAATCTTCTCCCGCATCTGTATCTTATCTCATCTGCCATATTATGAGAGAGAAATCACACTTAATACTTGAGGGAAACAGCTGAAAGCCTCACAGGGTCTGTTTGCAATAATGACACTCGGTGTATCATCCAGTGTATCATATAAAGATGCCAGTTTGTTAGGTCATGGTGATGTGTGAAGATGTTCTAGGTTGCTAGGCTTGTTAAGGCTGAGTAAACTAAAAAATGTAATAAGACACCTCGGTTACACTTTATTTTAATGTGCAGTTCTTGCTATTAACAAATCATTAACTACGGCTTTTGCCTCAATAAACTCCTACTTTGCTACTTGTTAATAGTTAGTAAGGCAGTTGTTAAGTTCAGGCATTGGGTAGGATTAGGGATGTAGAATATGGTCATGCAGAATAGGTGCTTTATACAGTAAGTACTAATAAACAGCCAATATGTTAATAATAGGCATGTTAATAAGTTACTAGTTCACAGTGAGAATTGTTCCCTATACTAAAATGTTACCCACACCTCTTCTCAAGTTACGTGATTTGAGGTATCAATCAGGTAGGAGTTGCATGCCAAAGTTTAGGGACTGTTAAGGGCCGTTCACACAAAACATGTTTTTGGTTTTAAAAATAGTAGCCTATTCAAATGGAGAACCGCAGCGTAGATAAATGGAAAAGAAGGCAGGGACTTCTTGACATGCTGTCAAGGACAGTTCACCCCAAAAAATACTCCATGATTTACTCACCCTCAAGCCATCCTACAAGTCTATGACTTTCTTCTTTCAGAGGAATACAATCTGAGTTATATTGAAAAATGTTCTAGGGTCTCATTTATAAACGTTGCGTACACACAAAATGGGCATGAAGTATGTGTACGCAATTTTCCACGTACATACTGGGATTTATAAAAAAATAAACTTGGCGTAAATATGTACGCACTGTAAGAACATTCTAGACCATGCATACAAACTCTTTTTTTTCCCGGAGTAAGAGAAGTAATAAAGTAAACAACGATTTTAAACTCTGTTTTTATTTCAATATACATGTTTACATTAAGTATTCCACTCTTATTAATGGAGATTATCAGAAATTACATAAAGACATTACTCAGAAACAAAAATTATATAATTTTAGACATATTTGTGGTGGATGCACTTGATTACCTTTCATGTGGCATGCTATGTTTTAATGACAGCAAGGAGTGCAATAAGTGCACAATAATTCAGATTTAAACTAAACTGCAGTTCTCATGTTATAAGAAAATATTTTTAGAGCAATGATCAATGATGTGCACTATTATGGATATTATGGCGGACACTGCTGGATTTAGTGCTCAAATAATCCATACTCTAGGTCCGATCATAATATCTTATACCGCAGCTGCACGGAGGTGTTGATGTCATATGAAGGCATCTCTACAACATTATGAAAAACTTCCACTGTATTTGAATGATTATTTTTAGCAATAAAAATGAATGTGTATGGCAAAAATAGCATTTATAGCCCATCTTATTTCCTTAATGTAGCTTAATGTGACAGTGTTAAACGTGGTGTCATGTGGATGGGAATATGCATTGAAATGATATGCAGATGAGGTTATGCATAGTAAAACTAGACGTTGTAAGCTCCATATATGGTGATTTCGGGGAGGAGATGGGGTGGAGATGCATGTACGCACAATCTTCCCCTGACTGGGATTTATAAAGGGATTTTTGTGCAGATTCTGGTGTACACATGGTTTTCCAAATCTAAAAACTTTTGTGAGCACACAAAATCTAGCTTTTGTGTGTACGTAAACATTTAGGATGAAAACTACGTAGAGTTTTATAAATGAGACCCCTGGTTCTTCCTACCTTTGTAGTGGCAATGAATGATTGTTGAGAAACTCCAATTCATCATAAAGTACTCCATACGGCTCCGGGGGGTTAATAAAGGACTTCTGAAGCGAATCCATTTATTTGTGTAAAAAAAATATCCATATTTAAAACTTAAACAGTACTTATAAACAGTAATCTCTAGTTCCCACTAACTGTTGTATGTACATTCATGAAACAGTGGCGTTCCAGCAGATGATGTAGGATGTAGGCTTTGAGGATAAAAAAAAGGATTTCGATATAAGCCAAGAGGAGACTGGTTTTCCTTTGCTGTAAACAAAACTTGATTCTCACGAGACTAGCATATTCTCAGCAGAGCTTACACTCTACACCTACGTCATGTCATCCGCTGAATTGTGTTTTAATTTTAAAAGTTTTAATTTTTTTTTTTTTTTTTTTTTTTACATAAACACAGCACTTAGTTTCAGAAGGCTTCAGAAAGACTGGATGCTCTTTATTGGACTTCAAAATCTCAACAGCCATTATAAAGCTTCTGAAATAAGAAAGTCATTTACACATAGGATGGCTTGAGTGTCAGTAAATCCTAGAGTCATTTTCATTTTTCCCGGATTTGCAAATGTCTGCACTAGTTGATGAAAGTCAAATCCATTCTCCAGATTTTAGGCAGGCACAGCAGACAGATATAACAGAAAATAGCATTGTGTAGGATGGGTACAGACAGCAATCTTTATCTTCAGACTATGATTCCATCCAGTCTGAGGATATATAGCAGGTTTGATATTTTGAGCCAAATTCTGAAAGTATCTCAGATACCAAAGTCTGGTAGCGTTTGATCCTCAGTTGTTTAGTGTTTGACACCCAGTTTTTCTCTGGACAAAGTCAGCATTAGTGTGATACCTACCAAGCTAAAACGTTGTGTAGTGTATTCAAGATTTTGCATGGCTAGGATGCAGCTTAGTCTGTATTTACACTGGCACAAAAATCAGATTGTTTGCTCACATCTGACACAGATCGGAATTTATTGCACACATGTAAACACAAAAATCTGCAAAAGATTCATTTTTTCACATCCGATCTGGGCCACTTGCAAATGTGGATTTTAATCAGATACATATCCGATATCTGGACATCCGCCCTACATCTAAACACACATATCAGATTCCCCTCAGAACTCCTAATGCAGGGGCAACACTTTGCCTGTATATAGTGTTTTAATGTCACATTTTATTGAGATGGAAACTTTATATAAGTAAGCTGGTATTTCTCAGCGATGAGAATAGTTCACATTTACTTCACATTTGCTCTCTCCCTCTCTCTCTCTCCCTCTCTCTCTCTCGTTAATTCACTAGAATTAATTTAAATAAATTTCATCTTGACACTACTTTATTTCACTAAAGACACCTCTGACAAGCTGTAGATGAAGTAACAAATAAAAATTAGACTTTTTCCCGGTCTTTATCCATTCAGTCATATTTTGTGCTGCAAAACATCCATGACAGCTGTTGTCCATGCTGGTAAATAATAATGGCCACTGATGTGAATTATATAAATAATTTTAGTAGCAAGACCATTGAAAACCATGCGCATAGTAAAACGATCACTGACAATCAGTTTGGGCAGGAATTAATGTAAACACAGATATCAGTAACCAGTTGCGTCTAAAGTAAATGTAAACGTGCGCCAAAAAATCGTAATTGGTCAAAAGATCAGATCTGTGCATTAAGACTTGCAGTGTAAATGCAGCCTTAGGTGTGAATTAATTTGTCGCCACAGAAACAACACTAATAAGGGTTTGTATCTCATCTCAGGCTTTTTAAATAAGGAAACATTATGTGAGACTTAAGAGCATATGACAAAATACAGCACTTTATAATAAAACACAATTTTTCCGAAAAGTTTCCTAGTCATATACCTTCTACATATCATTTAAACTGTAATTAAACACAATGTCCTCATCTTACGTGACGTATGATCATGCAAATTTACTGTACAATCCTGATTTTTTTCAAAATATAAGTTCTACAGAATCCTATATATACAATACTGAGCAGCACAGAGTATATTTGAGTGCTCATGTCTTGCTGTGTGTTGGCTTCAAAAACAACCCATCTGAGACCTCATGGCAAGCATCCTGCATCCAAACATGATAATGCACCTCCTCTAAGTTCTGTGCGCGTGTTCTATGTCTGGGGTCACATCACTGAGTCTAGCCGTGGAATCGCTCACTGTCTCTCTCAGTCTCTCTGAGCAGTATGTTGGAATATGCTAGTGCCCCGGGCCACTGGAGCTCTGGCTTTGCCCCACTGACGCCCCTGCTCTGTCTGATCTCATTAGTTAGCTGGGGTGCATACGAAAGGAAGGAAAGAGGGAGAGGAGGACAGCACAGAATGAGGGATAAAAAGAGAGGAGTAATGGGGATAGAAAAAGAAAGGAGAGATGGGGTACATCAATATCTTTCAAATGAAATTTGAAACAATTATAAACGTATTACAAATTTAAAACAAGCAGTTCTTCATCAGTAAAACATTTAACTTCCTGTAAACACCAATTTTCTCTAAAATTTGCCAAAATTTCACCAGTTTGTAATAGGTTTCTTCAGTTCTCAGTCTACTTCCACGTAACCCTCAGAGACGTAAGCACTGATATCTAATGTTATCCATGCCTTATGCTTGGTTGCTCAACACCAAACTCCTCCTATTCCTTTGAGGTGTTTTTTTTTTTTTTAATCTCTCTCTACAACTAAGGCCATTTTGAACATAAGTGGTATCAATGCGAGTTTGCTGCCCTTCCTTGTGGATAATTCACAAGATATATCCTCAGGAGGTCTGATTAATTACTTTTATAAAGACTGGATTCAAAAGGCCAGAGCAGGCTGCTCTTACATCACTCCAAGTAATGAAGCACCATCAAGCATCACACTTAATATGTTTAACCAAGAGGCAATTTTCCCTTTTAAAGCTAGCCCGGTAATTTAGTACAAATATATTCAGCAGGTAATTCACTGACAATGGCTTTTTCACAGGAGGTGCACTAAAATGTTCAGGCCCAGATGAGAAATACTCAAGGGAAGCATAAACAACTAATCTTCAATTGTAAATTGAGTTTAGATTGACATGCTGGAAATCATAACCATCCAATAATATAACAACTTCATTCAGCCGCAGACTATATTTAATTTTCTCTCTAACAGCCAGGAGAAAACTGTTACTCAGAACAAGGTGGGAAGCTGTCAGCAAAGGATGTATCCGTAAAGTAAACTAATCAGATACTACTGCACTTTTCCCAAGCTAAACTTGTGAGAAAATCTGACCAAGTATGTCCAGAAATATTGCTGCAGTTTTCAGGTCAGTTTCATCTTCTGCTCTACAGATGATGCCTTAATAAGGTTAAAAAGCTTAACATGTCTCCAAATAATGTTCTAACAACTATTAAATCAACCAACAGAAGTGCATTTTTATCTAGGTCTGGCCCCCTAACCTTAAACCTATCTCTACCTGGATTCAAATCCAATTTTAGATCTAAAATTCAACCTCAGAGGAGAGCACAGCATTTTCTGATGCATTTAAGCCACTTACAGAGCATTCAAGGTTTCTTCTGTGATCTGGGAGTCAAAGTCATGGCCTTGTTGTTGGTAGTGCTACGCTCCATTAGTACAGCTACAGGATGCCCTTAAAAAGGTTCACAACAACATATGTGTACGGGGATAGTTCACACTATCATTCGCTCACCCTCAGGCTGCTCTTTTTCATATGGCTTGTGTGCTATTTCCAGGTCTTCTGAATCCATATGATAGCTTTGTGTTGGGTATTTACTCCATCTTTTTCTATTATTATACAAAGATGTTAACTAAAAAAATCTTCTCCTAATGTTGATTATCTCAGAGTATACCTCACTTTTCAGCACTAGTGGTAATTTCATAAGGAAAGCAATGTATTTTATGTATTTTCCCCATAAGAGTAAAAAGCAATCTGTAGTATGCAATGTGTCACCTTGTCTGACACACAACCTTTTACCTCAACAAGAAGGCATTCCCATATAGAAGGTCACCGAACAGATTAACCTTGGCTCTGGACATTTCATAGTGCCTTAAGTTATATCAGTGTTGACACTGTCAGGTTGTATAGTACTGAAATCAAGTAATTTGCACTGAGTGAAAACCCAGATTCACTATTCATGTTCATACAGTCACTTCGACTGATGGAAACACCTTTTGTCTTGCATAAAATAAATGGATTTTATTTTTTATAGTACTGAGTTTCATTTAATTTAATGTTAAAATATGTTCTCTAATGTCAACTGTTTGTTTATGGGCAGGTTTTGAAGTCAGTCACGGCATCTTTCAGCTACGAGTGAAATGCGAGGCTGCGGTCTGAAGTTACCCCGCCAAACAGCAGCCCTTCACTAGCTCAGATTTTGACGACACACCAGCACGAGAATTAGTGCTATTTCTGTAAAAAGTGATTACAGAGAACAGTTGAATACACTAAAATTAAAATGCTACTTTAAATGTTGCTTGTTAAACAAGTTTACATGTATGTAATATTGTAAACTATGCTGTATTCACCTAAATAAATTCAGTATGTCTTGTATTTTGTCCATGTGTTCTTGCTTAATAATAAATGTTCATCTTTTGATTATTGCTGTTGCAAATTCCAGTCAATTTTAAAACAGCAATATAATAATTCTTAAACAATAGTTGACTTAAATAAAATAACCCAGCATGTTTGGTAAAAACATTTAACCCAGCCAGCTGGGTCAAAATAACCCATCATGTGTTCTGTCCAATATTTACCCAGCGCTGGGTTGCCAAAAAACCGAACCTGGGTTGTTTTTAACCCAGCATTTTTGTTAGAGTGTAATTACTTTTTTTGAAAAGTAATCCATTACATTACTTTTACATTACTTTTTCTCATCTGGGCTGGGTTTTTTTGTTTGTTTCTAATATAGAAAAAAACTTTTAGTAAATATTAAAGCCCTTTCAGACTTAAAGTGACATGAATAAGCTTCAGCCATACTGGATTGCATGAAGAAAAGGACATAGGAGAAGAAAGTTAAACACTCTTTAGCATTTAAAAAAAGAGAAAGAAACACAAATGTTATATTTATAAGTCATTTTTGCTTATTAGTATGGTCAAATTGGATCATAACTTGGATATTTTGTAAATTTAAAAGTAATAAATTTGCTTTACTAGTTACTTCAAAAAAAGTAATCTGATTATGTTATTTGTAATGTGTTACCCCCAACACTGGTTGTTTGTTTTGTACAATCTGAATACCATTAAAATTCCATGGTTCTCGATAGCAGTTTGGGTACCACAGCAAAAACTATTGTAACTACTTTATTTTAATATTTTTTATTTAACTTTTTAAAAATGTAACATTACAAATAAAAATAAAAACATTGGCATTTTGCCTCCAAATATTGTTCAATTATGTAAACATTTCATTAAAAAAGATCAAACGAAAGTAATAAAATAAAATGCAAACTCACTTACTGTGTGAAAAATCTGCCTATAATCAAAAAGCAATCAATATGTGGTGCATATGATCTGTCGGTGCTTTCATTTTGTTGTGATTTTAAAGCTACTAAATAAGGTTTTTCTTTTTGTTATTAATGTTAAGAACAACAACAAATTACAATACATGTATGTGTTTTTTAAGACTTTTATTTTGAAGTTTGTTTGGTTCTGTTGTATTTGTTTTTAAGTGTTTTCATTAAGTAATCAGTTGCTAGTTATAAAAGAAGCAGACATTTAGACTAGTATATAAGTATAGTAATGGAATAATGGAATAATGGGACAATGATTATTAAAACTTTTGTTTTTGTCATTTTTGAAGCTTGGCAGCCCCTGTTCACCATCTGAACATTCTGCTAAACTTAAACCTTGTGTGTTCTACGGATAAAAGAATATAGGCAAGAGTGTGGATAAATTATGCCAATTTATATATATTTTTTATACTCCCCCCTATCCCCCAGCCTATAATTCACACCTTGACAAAATTGCTTCAGTCTGCAGTGCATTTCAGTTTTCTCTAAAGCTATGACTTGGGGCTATCAGTACTGCAAAATCAAAATCAATAAGCAATTTTCCTAATCTTTGAGTATAAAAAAATCCTTATAAATTCTGTATGGTAAGCGAAGAGTTTCCGAAAAACAACTGACAATACCATTTCCCCTGTATGTCCTAGGTGGATTAAGTTACTAGCCCATTCAATATTTAAGGCTCTTGACTGACAGTTTTTCCCATTGAAATGATAAGGCTTTGCAAAATTCACCGTATCGAGATGTACGGATAAATCTGCAGGTGCTAAACCTTTATGAGGGATGGGTTTTCCTATGTTTAGCTGATACACTTTGTACCTCAAACACACAAACACACAGAGATATATGAAAAAGTCTGTACACAGATACATGAATTTGCATCAAATCTCCACCGTGTACAAAAAAAAAGAAACATACATATATGGATGCAGTACAGGTCCAAAAAAGCAAACAGTCTTTCAAAACAACCTAGAGAATGAGAAAACATTTCAAGAAAAAGATACAATATATTTCACCCTTACCGTTAGCGATATATGACACACTACAACAGAAATGGATATTGAAAATACCTCCTTTCACCCTATTGATATTGAAATTAAATTTAAAAAACCACCTGCACCTCTGACATCAGTTAATACCTATGGGCGTCTGTACAAGAAGTATGGCTGCCTTCATCCTGCTAGATGGCTAAATTATCGAATTTATCCTGTAGACATATTCTAAAAGTCTCCTTTCACTGCTACTGTTGAACAAGAAGCTGCACCTGAATCTACAATGAAGCAGAGTGACCTGTGTGAAGAGGTGGAAATCTCTTAACATTTAACTACAACCAGTCAGTTTGATTCAATATAAGAGATGTCACCTCTGCTGACCCTGCACGTTACACTGAGACATAATGACTCTCCAGTTCTCTGCTTTCATGGGATCTTGAGGTGAATTGTTTTCTGAAATGGTTGAGAAAATGCCAGATACACCCCAGCAACCTCGACACAGAAGGTTAATGTAAATGGCTTTTTCATTTAACAAGCTATTGTAAGAATGAGATTATAATAATGGGCATTGTGCCACGATATTTACATGCATTAAAAAAAAAAAAAAAAAAAAACATGAGGCACCATCAGTTTGTACAATCCAATATTGTACACCTGTACAAGGGTTACTTTAAAAATTGTAAAAAAAAAAAAATAAATAAATAAATAAATAAATAAATAATAATAATAATAATAATAATAATAAAGAGCTATTTCTACCTGATTTAACAAAAAAAAAATGGTTTCCTGGTATACACTGATATACATATGTTTGTTCAGTGCTTATAAATATTATTTTTGGCTTGAATAAAGCTATTTCATTTAGAGGCAGTGCTGGGTAGTAACTGATTACATGTAATCTGGATTACATAATCTAACATCTGAAAATTAAGTACTTGTATTACATTTAATAATACTCATAATCAGACTATAGTTACTTTTTATTGATTACATGACAACATATTATAAACACAATAATAAATTGTTCAGAATAGATTGATTCTCTCTAATTGTTCTTTTTAATCTTAAACATTTTACTGATTTCACCGGTCACTATTTAGGTCATTATAATTACATAGGAAATTGAGAGACTAAACAGCATTTATGAACATTTGCATGTTCACTGCTCTCTGAAATTGGTTAATGACCACATGAAATTTTTTAGTTAGTGTTTTATTTTAATTGTTATTTTAGAATGATTTATGTTCATTTTACATTTTCATGATTTTTTATAATTAATTAATTAATTATTAGTTTTTAATTAAACTAATTAAATTACTAGTTTTTCATTAATTAATTTTTTTTTTTTTTTATTAAACAAACCCCCTGTAGTTCCTTCAAAAAGCCCAGTTTAGGAAACCTTGACGTAATGTAATGTTTAATGCATTTCATGTTGTTAACTCTTTCCCCACCAGCATTTTTTCTTTTAAGCTGCCAACCAACGGCAACATTTATCATTTTCACAAAAATTTCATGGCCCCTGGAATATTTTGTTGTATACATATTTGAAAATGTAATACATCCAAATACAGAACAGAGCCTCTACTTTAAATTAAGTTTTATTTTAGCTTTAGACATTTGTTTTTATCAACACTTGAATGTAGGGATTTCATTTAAAAAATTTGAGCAAAAACCTGCGAAAATTGTGTTTTTATCAAAGACTACATCTGCATAAGATTCGGACTGATGATCAAAGCAAAGATCAGTAGATCACTTCCATCAACACCTCCAAAGCTTCACAGTCCTTTACCACTTTTTGGATTGACATTTCACTTGATAACATTAGGCAGTTTTCATTTATATGCTGTTTATTGTTGATGATCGCATTATTTTTCATACGCATCTGCTTACATATGAGATCGCTCGTTTCTGTGTCTTCCTCGCCCGTGTTTTTAATCGTGAGAGTCTGGACTCATTCAGAGATGCATTCATTCATAATAGCGCCCCTGAGTGTATAACAGTGAAAACGTGGAAGCACAGAAAATTCAATGTTTGGCGGGAAACAAGTTAAGAACAATAAACAGTACTACAATAAACAGTTTTATACTCTTTCTCTTTGGTTTTTTTGTTTTTATATCAATAAGGTACAAGATTCTCCTTTTTAAATCAGTGTGATTAATGAGTTAGGTCAAAAGTAATCTAAAAGTAATCAAAAAGTAGTCTGATTATATTTCCTAAATTGTTTAATGTGACGGATTACTTTACTAACTACAATTTGTGTTATGTAATTTGCATTCAGTAACTACAGGACTACAATTTGTAAGTAATCTACCCAGCGCTGTTTAGATATTATCACTCTCGACTTAATCTCTCTGTTAAAAACCCTGCTAAGTCACATACCAAACTATATAACTGTTCAACTGACCTTCTAAACTTCATGTTGTTAGTTTATCTTAAAAAAGCATTCACTGTAAGCCCGGATTTTGTATCTAATTAAACCATTTAATTACAATTGAACACAATATTTAAGTTTTACTGCATTGCTTATAAAATATAAGTAGATTCTACTAATTTGTAGACATATTTGAACCTGTGAATAAACTTAAGTTAAATTAACTCGTATTATGAAATTTATCTCCTGACCACGCCTCCTCCACCGGTGCTGCGAGTAACAGCGCCATTTTGTCACTGTGATTGTGTATGAATTTAAGCTGTGGATGAATGTGGAAATTTAGATTTAGATAGTTCTGTTGGCATTGTTTTCCGCCATTTATCTTTTATCACGTCCCTCGAGAAACTCTTTGTGATCGGCAAAAGTTGTTGTTCGTCTAAACGACGGGACATTTCTCATCCGTTGATAGCTAGTGTTCTCACTCGCCTGCGCTTGAACCCCTGACTGGCGAGTTCGACTAACATTTTTTGCCTTTTTCTTTCAATGATTTCTTTTTCACTCGAGGAGCTGTTGTTTGTGAGGAGTGTAAATTTAGTTTTACTCATACAGTAGCCGCGATTCCAGCCGAGGAGCGACAAAGGTGGAGCTAATATGGTGAGTGCAGTACGTTAATGTACCACGTTTAATTTAGACATGGCTATTGTTTGAAAGCGTAAGTTTTCGTTAATTAGCGGTATAAATACAAAGGCGGATGAATATACTTCTGTTCTATCTAGGTTCAGAGTCCTCTTAACGACTATCTTGTTTTGGAAGAAAGAAGAAATGGAAGAGATGCTTTGAAAGTGTAAGTATGATCCTAATAACTGATAAGAGAGCACTGCTATTTACACATTTTCCTCCTGGTTTCACAGACAAGGCTTAAGGCCAGTCTCAGAATAAAATAACATGTTTAATAACATGACAAGGAGTCTTTACTGAAAATACCTTGTAATGACATATTTTAAAATATGTCAGTGCCATTTTTCTTTTCTCAAGATGCACACCAGTAATGTTTTTAAGGTGTTTTTATAAAAGCTATTTAAGTATCTTAATTTAACTAAGGCCTAGTCCTGGCTTAAGCTAAGCCCTGTCTGTGAAGCCCTGTCTGTGAAACCCTGTCTCTTTGTTCAAACATGGAAATTATTCAAGAACAAAACAATTTCCTTGTTCACATTTATGCCACCTTCACACCAAAGTTCAAGATCAACTGTATGTCGTGGGTTAACTGAGACCTGTTCTGAGGATGATCACTTTGACTAGCACAGTGTGTGTCAGAAGATTATTCATAATGATGATGGTGTGAGTCTGTCCTGCACTCATTCCTGTTGTTTACAAGCTTTCCTGAATAACACCGATCTTCCTGACCATATGCCAGTAGTGTTTGTATGTGGATTTTACTTTAAATATTCTGTAGATGTACAATTAAACGTAAACCCTAAAGTCTAATTACCATCTGTAAACTGGAAATTTTCTGAGAGCTGTACCACCTAACCACTGTATCTGACTGCTCCAGATTATTTTAGACATTGATAGTGTTGCCATAGAAAAGCGCAATTCCCAGTCTATTGACATGAACAGCTCACAAGCTGAACATCACAATGTTGTCCTCTCAGAATTAAAGTAATTATGACATGGTGTGAAGGCAGCATATGACTTTGAGTATTTAACAACAGCATTGTCTAACTGACTTGATAATGTATTTGTCGTTCTGTTTCTTCCTCTGTTAGGAGGCAGCTGACAAGACAGACTTCAGTAAGAATCCTCAGCGTTGATCAAGAAAGTTCACAGCTCACCTCATCTAGAGTGGGAATCATCTTGGAAGAAAGCTTGGTAATGGATGAACTGACCAATCTCAGGCCTTCTATGTCCATTGTTTTCAGACTGATTTCCCTGCCTACACCTGGACTATCCTAAGTGTATGAAAAGTATTTTATATTTTTTGTCGGGAAAAGGTGAGCTGACACCTAAAATTCAGTATTGCCAATAGTGTGAACTCAGAGTGTGGAAAAAAAACATATCGTTTTGATGCTGTTTGTTGCGATTCTGAGGAAAACTTGTTTGTGTGCTTAACGATAAGTTAATTTGTTGAACTAGTATCTTTTTGAACTTTTTTTTTTCTCCCATGTTTTATGGGGAAATGTTTTCAGGATATGAAAAAATGGTTTTGTTGTGTTTTCAATTGAATATTTGTAATTGAATTGATTTAAAATAAAAGGGAAAATTGCATTAATGTTCCTTTATTTGTTTGCTTTTTTCTTAATTTTCTAGGTTAACAAATTGGAAAAATAAAACATTTGATATAGATTTAACTTGGAAATTAGTATATTTGACTTAAATATAATAGTTATAATAATTGCAAATGAAATGATGTTACAAAACATTTTAAGTTAAATGAAATGACCTTTGTAATTCATATTACAAAACATTTTAAGTTAAATAAACTTTACATTACTTAAATTTTTTAGGGCAACCAGTTTCCTCCAATTTTTTAAGTAAATTCAACTTATCCGGGTTTAGAGTGTTGAAGATAAACGTGCACTATAAGTACTGAAAAAGTAAAAATCAATAAGCAATTTTTTTTTAATCTCTGAGTGTAAAAACTTCCATATAAATACTGTATGGGCAGCAGAGTGTTTCTGAGGAAAGAAAAAACACTGACCACACAATTTCCCCTGTATGTCCTAGCTGGATTAAGTTACTAGCACTGAAATACAATGCTTTGCCGGATTCACTCCAGCAACCTTGATATGGAGGTTAAAATAAATGGCTTTTCACTGAACAGGCTGTTGGAAGCATGAGATTATGATAATGGTCATTGTGCAGTAATATTATCATGCATTTTTTAAAATACATTTGTAGGGCACCATCAATTAAAAACAGATTTTGTCCCCTTCAAAGTCTATGGTGGTAATAGCCCTGCTTAACTCAAATAGGCTTAATTTGACATGAGCGAATTTTATTTTACAGAGTAGATTTACAAATAGATTTCCAGGAAAATAGTAATAATAATAAAATAAAATAAATTACTTTAATCTTTAAGAAATTGTATTTAAAGAAAACTCTGGAGTTTATAGTAGCACAAAAACTCATTAATAATAATATTCAGAGTTTTTGTAAAAAGTCATTATCTTTGGACATAATTGAAAATTAACTTTCAAGGTTTTGTGATTTCATTTTTATGCTTGGGTCTACAATTACTACTTTGGCATTTCATGATGAAAATATCAATTTATCCCAAAGGCCACAGTGTCTGCGCCACCCTCAGGTAATCAAAGGTTTAATGGAAAAAAGGAGGCGCTTCTCCACATAATCTGAATTAAATAAACACACAGAGCAACACTGTGTTTGTTAGATAACATCGATGTGTGTCAAACCCACATTATTCCAGTGTTCCAGTTCTGTCTGTTCCAGCACTCACTCATTCTGAAGCAACCATTAGGGAAACTGCAGATACGTCTGCTTCTTGGAGAGCAGCAGCGGAGAAGCACTATAACAAGCCTCAGATGAGCTCATTAGGACTATGTGCCCATGCTGTATCCTAACAACCATGTCTTGAGCAGCCCGTGCCTGTTTCCTATATAGGAGGGTGTCTGCTAGCCTCAAGGGTCAAGCAAAACCTCTACTGCTACATGAGTACGGGAAGCAGCATGAAACGAACGATGATGTGAGGCTGGAACACCCCTGATGACTTCCTGGCTAGTGTTTTAGGGAGATTTTTTTACAGTAAAACAACTTGATCTATTTATAAAAACAATTTTTGTACAGCATGCCAAATTATCAAGGCCAAAGGCAGCGTTTATTCATCCAGGGCAGGCAGTGTGTAAAGTTCATCCATATTAAAAGCATGAGGACATGATGATGAATGTGTCCTAAGGTAATTAGCTACATGCCATTAACATGTAACAGATGTGACGCATTAATCAAGTATTTAGTGGACACAAATTTCTGAAGAATTTTTCTTCTGTGTGTCAAGATTGTTAGTTAAAGGTCATATTCAAATCTGATCAGTGCTTTCACTAACAACTTCCCAGAAGACCAAACAACTTCTTTATTTGCATCCACTTCCTGATGGACAAATCTATAATAAATAAATAAATGCAGTTTTTCAGCATTTTTGTGTGTTTGAACCCTTTCAAACAATGACTGTATGACTTTTGGATCCATCTTTTCACACTGAGGATAATTGAGGGACACATATGCGACTATTACAGAAGGTTCAACACTCACTGATGCTTCTGAAGAAAACACAATGCATTAAGAGCTGGGGGGGCGAAAACTTAAAACTGAAGGTCAAGGTAAATTTAAATTATTTTGTCTTCTTGAATGAATGAAGATGAAAGTCTTGTGGATTTGGAATGAAATGAGAGTGAATAAATGATGACAGAATTTTCATTTTTGAGTGAACTAACCACAATAAGGAATGAGGAATCATTATCAAAAAAAAAAACATTAAATATGAATCTTCAAAGATTAATTAGAAAGTAATATTTTTCTTTAGATTTTTCCACATTTGTCAAATCTCTAAATGCACCCTATTAAATCATCATGATTTAAAGTCAAATTTACCCAAAAGTTAAGTACATTTGCATGATTTACAAATAGAACATAGCAGTTGTAATGTAAAGTGAAATATGAAAATTGCTGTACATATATGCATTTTAAATACTGCCAGATATTTGCATTTTTTTTTTTTTTTTTTTAAATTTGATCCTTTCTAGAAGTGTATTACAGTATGTTAACGTACCACTAAAAGGTTACTAATAATAAATCACTAAGTGCAAATATAGCCCACCTTGATGGGATAGGTTATTTACACTAACTCTGCCCACCAGTATGTGATTGGGCTGGTCAACATTACGAAAGACAATTGCTCTGGGGCCCGTTTCAATAAGGAGGTTCAACCAACTCTGAGTTTAAACTTGAACTCTTGAGTTGACCCTGAGACGGAAAACACTGAGTTTTCTTTTTCAGAACAGCTGAACTGAGTTAGTTAAATCCACTTAAGTTGACTCTGAGTTTAGTGCTTGCACCACTGCTATGAAAAGACATGATCAATGGAGCTATGAAATTATGATTCACCATGGCAACAGCTCCCTCCAAAAAGACGTCCACATACTTCCAGTCAATGCTTAACTTTAATTCTTATTCACTGTTACAATATCAAAGGTAAAAACTGGCAGAACTGTAAGTTATTGAACTACTATTAATTTTCATGGTATCCCACAGGCAAAAGAGGAAAAAAAAGAAGACAAAGGGAAAAAAAGCAGCTAAACATGAATTATAAAAAAACATAATTCAATCAGGTAAAGCTTTAAGCGTAAAGGGTTCGTAGGTGTAGGCTACATGACTTTACAAAGATTTTACATATTAAAATATGTCATATAAAATATAAAAATGTCATTCTGTGTCTATTTTAATGTGCAGCAGCTTTTTCCACTTAGTCTAATGCTCTTTTCACATACACATTAAATGTTCTCTAATCCAAGCTTTGCATTTCTTAATTAGAGCAATGAAATTAACATTTGACTTTTACTCAGCCAACATCAAGAAGGATAAATAATGAAGAACAGATGAAGAGGAGATGTCAACAATATCAACTATTGGAAAAAATATTTAAATCCAACATGAAAAAGAATAAATGTTGCTTTTGTATTTGTAGGAAATAAAGATGACCAAATAAATTAAACAGCTGTGATGGTGGTGGTTACGGCATGTATCTTAAAGTACCTTTCCACCTGCCATCCATTCAGCTTTATTTTCAATGGGTTTGTGCTCAGGCAACTACCAACTACACAAAAATTCTGAGAAAGAGAGTGAGAGCAAGGCACACATTTTTTACCGCTCTGCATACAGTGGCTGTACTAATGTGCTGTATGGGGGATCCATGTTTTATATATATATATGTATATATATATATATATGTATGTATATAATAAAATAATCCTATGTATAAAAGGACATGTTGTTTTTGACTTTGACAGTTTTTGCATGATGAAAATATGTGCAATGAATGAATGCACCTGCACTGCAAAAATGCTTTTCTTATTTAGTAGTATTGTCTTATTGTTTCCAATCAAAAAATCTAAAGATTCTTACATTTAAGATGCATTTTCTACGTTAAAAAAAAAGGTATTTATTTAGTCTTTTAAGTGTATTTTTTTATTTAGCATATTATCTGCCAGTGGGGTTAGAAAAATAATCTTATTTTCTATTTGCATTAATAAAAAATTTCATGTTTGAAGTAAAATCCACTTAATTTAGATTCTAAAAATACTCAAAAAGAAAAGTATTTTTGCAGCATGAATGAATCAAAGAGGCATTTAAACATTGTTTACGCTTTAAAAAGGGGGAGGAGACTGAAAGAAACTCCAGGGGTGCATTTCCTGTACAATGACGTAACTCACAGATTAACCTCCATAGTACGATGCATAGTTGTGAAAACAAAATAGCTATTCACAACTGTTTCCCAAACACGGTCGCATTTCCATCGTTTGAACCACATTAGATCAACAACAGGGCCATTGTTAATGACGTCACTGAGAAATAACTTATGTTATTTAACTGATTAAAGATCTCTAAAATGCAGCCATATTCAACATGGCATCTGATGACTAATTTACTATTTTTTGTTCCCTATCACTTCGCTTTATTTGATGTTTGATTTATCGCGGGATCCCTTTTACGTCATACTCCAGGGTTCTCTTAGGCATTTTTGTGCATGCGCACTATTCAAAAATGGTGCTTACAGAGGAAGCTTAAAAATACATCGATTAAAATGAATTTATATTTAGATAGAGTGAAAGATATAGATTGTACTGCATGTTAGCTTGCTTATTGTGGCCAAGAGCATAATTTATTGAGCCCATATGTCTTACCAACAAGGAGCTATGCTTCTAACCACAGGTCGAGAGCTGTAGTTCCAACCACATAATGTTTGCGAATGTTCATTTGAACTATGGTTTCGGGAAACACTGAATCATTAAACTATGTTGGTAACGACAGAACTTGCGACTATAGTTGGCTAACGATGCTTTTTGGGAAACGCACCCCAGGTTAGGTTCACAGAGTAAGTTACCATAGTAACTCATTCTGATAAGTTACCTCTCTTTCAGAAACGGGCTTAACTTACCCTCCTTTCTCGGGTTTAACAAACCTCCTATTCTGGAATGGAAAATTAAACTACAGTTGCCTATGACAGACTGTTACAGTGTCTTTTGTAACTGGTAGTGAGCTGTTACTCCAGGGTATATACGGGAATTATGGAGTTAAATTAAATACATTTTAAGACCTTTTTAAGACTCTTTCCATACACCTTAAGACCTCATCACCACTTTAAGTTTTAACTGGTTACATAGGCAACACTTTGACTTACATTTACTATATATTGGTTGTAAGATGGCACAACTAAACAGTCTTAGTTTGTGACAAGCAATTTAGCTCCCCACACCAGACGTTAGTCACATGACACCACAGCCATTCAGAAGCGCAGAATTGCACTGCTCTCTCAACGAAATAGACAAGTTTATAATCTAATTCATAAATATGAAACCTTTTTGACATTGTTAAAACAAAAATATTGATTGACTGATACTATCTTGTCATGGAAAACACTTGTTGATTCACAGTTTTAACGTGTTTGCGTAAATTTAAATTTTAAGATCTGAAGTAAACTATCTGTTGTTGCTTTCAGCATGGTTATAAATGTCATGCAAAATGATATTCAAACTCACATTAGACACTTTTAACATTGAATAAAGCACATAATCAGTACCTGAGATTACAACTGCGACATCACAGTAATAGAAACCGTTAAAATGTTAATTCTTAAAAAAATGTTAAGGTTACCACTGCATTTTTCTGGGGGAAAAAAAAAAAAATGCAGCGATTCAATATATAGTTTATTTATGGTTATTTTTAAAGCTGCAATGTACTGTGATTATAAAAGAACTTCATTGTTGTTTATTTAATTCTAACAAGTTCTTATTAAAATCTAACCAAAAGCAAAAATATTTTGCTCATAATTTCCCAACAGGAAAGACTTGGTGTTGTTTCCAAACAAAAGGAAATATATTGGTATAGAGTTGAAAGATATAGGCATATCGGTTATCTACACTCAATACATAGATAGAATCCATTGCTATTTGCTCTTAGTGTCAATAGCATATATGGCTATTTGCACTCATCTATTGCTAAGAAAATATGCTATTTTCACTTAGTGTAAATAGCATCTAATTGCAAATAACCGCTGCCAGTAAAGAATCAATATGGAATCTTGTCAAACAGTGCATTCTTTTATATATATCATTTTTCTGTAGTTTTGATTAACAGTGGGTGTACCTGTGAAGCTTCAAAAAGGACAAAAAGCATCATTTAAGTAGTCAGCATGACTTGTGCACAGCATTTGGAGTCATCTTAGGTCATAGCTTTTTGTGAGAAACAGTGTGAAATTTCAGTAGTTTTTCACTGAAATCAAATGTCACTGATTTGAATGACATTTAAAACTGTCATAATTTTTCTTAAATGACATATTTGTTATTATAATGCTGTTAAATACTTTTGATAATTATAGTTTTAATTAAAACAGTAATTATACTTTATTTTGTATTCAAAATTTTATTTCCTCCAATGCAACTTGAGAGCTGTCCTAGACAAACAGTTTCTTTCAGAAATGTGCATCTTAGTTTTGGGTTTAACATGGTTGTAAAATGTCTGAACGACTCTCCAGCTGGGCCTGCACTTGCTGAAGCATGCACATTTTAGAGACAGCATTTATTTAAGTTTGCCCATGGTTATGATCCATAACATTAGTCATGGTCTAAAGCCCCTTATGTCTCTGCCCTGTCCTCTAAATTAAACAAAATCACATAGTGGACTGCAAGGTAAACAGAAAGCTAGAAATGTCATAAAAGATTTTGTCTGAGTCAAAAAAATGACTATTAAAATTGGCCTTCCTATGAGTTAGTTGTCATGTCCTGTACTCAGAGGTATAAAGGTATACATTCTTACGTAACACTGTGACCCTTGTTACATTTTAATTTTAGTGCTTAAATTGCAGTCTATTTTGAACTGTACAGTTGTAACCAAATCACAGTGGTGACATTTTCAGGACATCAATTTTCTGATAAGCCTTGTGTTCAGCATTACCAATGTATATTCTACCATCTGCTACCAAATATATTTTAGATCATAATGTGCTGTATTAAGTAGTTTTTTTTTTTTTTTTTTTTTTTTTTTCCACAACAGGCTGTCTGAGTTAACTACTTCCAAAGAGCATAAAACAAGAGACTTTTATTTGCTTGCCTCTCATAAAATCTGAGAAATCCATTGGTATATTTTCGGTCTGTGCACTAAAAGCAAATAGTAAATGTTGCTGTCAAAGCCCCGCATCTGGCATGGAGATACACAGCACGGCCAATAGCCTCTGCTATATTTAATTCTAGCTGAACCTTGCATCAATGCCAGGAACATTTTTGATCAATATAACTAATTGTCAGATTAATACGGTTCATTACCAGTGTTTCTGGTTCTCAATGGCTTAAAATGATTTTGTTTAAAGCTGTTGTGAAACACTGCCCCCTGTTCTACAAGCCCCTAAAAACAGGCTCTGTTAAATAACAAAAGGGCAGCGTGTGGTGTCTGCCTCTTCCTTCGTGGAAATGTCAAGAAAATGCTCTCAGGGCCACGCCTCTCCACGCAAGAAGCCCCAGGGGAAGATAGCCTCCCACAGACATTTTCGCTCACTTTCAATTTTCCACATAAAAGTATTTCTCATAGGCTTTATGCTTACTGGCTTAATTTGAATTCTTCAATGCATGGCTGTTCTAACCGAGAGATCAATTTTTGAAGTGGAGGCAGACCATTCCATTCATCATATTTTCTTCCTTATGTCAAACCGAGTCAGAGATGAATATTACAGAAAATCAGCAGGTATTACAGAATACCACGAACTCCATGAACATATAAACATCATCTCTTCCTACTGACTAGATATAAATGATTTAGCACAGATTATTCTTGGCAGCCAATAGACTCACTTTGCCAAATGTCTAAGATTAGACAACTTGGTAGATTAGTAAAAGAAGGATATCAAGGATGGTAAAGGGTCCAAAATGTGAAAAAGCAAATATAAAATTGTGCTAAAATGCGTCTGTGGCTAAACTAGAGAGATAGTTAAGAAGTGATTATGTAATTGAATAAATCAATGAACAGCAGAACAGACTTCAGAATGTGTTTTTCCCTCTGGAAAGCCTCTTGGAATAATGCCTGGGTTCACATAAGGCGCTCTTCACCTCTGTTTATGGAGCAATATTTAATCTGTGCTCCTCTCACTTATCCATTTACTCGAAACCTCAATCAATCCACTATGTGCTGAATGCATAGCTATATACAAAATACTGTTAAAAAAATTGAGAAAAATTAGATTTAAAATCCAAAAATGGAATTGTGCTTTTTTAAATATAATGTATAAATTATATAATTTATACTACATTCAAAAAGGTAATACAAGTAGTTTTATTTTAAAGCATTATTTACACTTTTAAGTAAAAAAAAAAAAAATGAAATGAATATCTTATAATCTATAAATGATTCTGGTTATATTTTATTACATATTAATATTTATGCTTATTGTTTTATTGTACATTACATTTTGTAAGGTTTAGTTGGTCTTCATTACGTTATTTTAATGATGTTATGGTTAATAATGTTATTTTAAGATACAAACAGATTTTAGTAGCATGTTATAAGTATGTTATAATAAAAACATATATATAGTTGTGGACTTTAAAATATACAGGCACCAAATGCTAAATGATAATATCTGACATTTCTGGCAACCACAGCTGTTTTTCCCCGTAAATCAGACATTAGTGCATTCGCGCAGTTTAGCCTACTACCACAGTTGCTTAAGTAATCAAAAAACGCATTTTTATGTATCACAACCAAAAGTTACGCTGTAGGCTACTAAATTATTTTTGTACAAACAGAAGCAATGGCAAACACCTGCCTTAAACGGTCATTCACCTCACTGATAATTTCAGTCAAGTAGTGTTTGTTTTAAAGGTGAAAACTGAATTGAATAGTTTTGTTTAATGCATGCACCTCACCTTCAAGCCATAGGATATTATGAATGAGCTCTGTTCTTCTGTTCCTTTATATCCACAACTTCAGGATGTTTAGCATCTTTTCCCCGCACAGTCTGAAACTGTCCATACTCGTTTGTGCCAGAGCGTTCAGTGTGTTCTTGAACTATTCACGATGCAGAAGAATTCTGACTATCAAACGTGAATGACTCTCTTATACTAGCCAGAGTATTAGATTTCTATTCTTACATCTAACTTTAAAAGGCAGTTTTAAATAGTTATATGAAGTGCGTGCTGTCAGCAGAAGAGCGCGAATGCAGGGTGCAGCGCAGCTCTCGCATCCAGCAGTAACTGTGAGCGCGTGGCAGGTAGGAGGCGGAGTTGACTGATCTCAACACGAGCGCGTGTTGAAATGCCCAGAGAATCCAATGACAGACGAACGCAAAGTACAATACAAACCCCGTTCCGGAAAGAAATACTGTCAAATGTACAGCGTCCCTTCAAAATTGTTCGGACACCTAAAATACATAAAACGCATGAAAGTCATTAGGAAAAATCAAACCAAGTGACAGCTATTGTGATGGTACAAACACACTTTCTACTCTCTCAGAAATAAAGGTACAAAAGCTGTCTCTAGGGCTAAAATGTACCATATAAGGTAAATAAGGTACCCACACACGCACGCACGCACACTATCAAACAGAGTGGGAAAGAAACCAAATACAATTCTATTTTGTATTTTTACATATGGGTCAATGACACCTACATTTTCTATCCAACTGCATTTTTTCAGTTTTATTTTTTATTTATTTATTTATTTATTTTTAATGCATTAAAAAGATGCCATATATATTCCCATGGACCCAATATAACTTTTCAAAAAAAAAAAGATTAGTTATTTGTAATTTTTCTGTTATTTAAAGTGTCAAAATATCATGTGGTGTGACTGTACATTTTTCATTTCGTTTTAGAGTATAATAACAAAACTTAATATAAAAAAATATATATAAATATATATATATATATATAAAATAAAAAAAAAATGTTTGACTAATAGGGACGGCTTATTGCAATATTCCACTGTATTGTATAGATAGGTATTACATTTGATTACTGAATAAGCTAAATACAAGTCTTTCTGATCTCACACACACCTGTTTACTGTACAAATCAATACTGTTTGCATTTCTAGTACAAGCCTCTTTCCTTAGCTGAAGTATGCAAACCTCTTTGCCACATGCACTAGAAACTATTGAAAGTTAAATTTTCAAACGAAAATGGCAACATGATCGTTTTATAAAGTATGCGTTTAAGTGCTTCGTTTTCGCTGAAGGAAACAGCTGTGGTGTGATGAGGGGTGAACACAGCGAAAATGTAGGCTACAGTAGATGGGGAAACGATTGCTCCCCCCATGATATTTTATATACTGTTTTTAAACTGAGTAGTCAGTTTAGCCCCCCCCTAAAAATGGCCTAGCGACGCCCATGGTCCAGCCATAACTGTTGTTTTGGAAACATCTTTGAAATTACCCTTAATTTATTCTGATTAATTTTCTGCACTATTTGGCATGATTTCCAAGGTGTTTTGTAATCCTGTATAAAACTACAAAGCATTTGTTTTTATATTTCCATCATAATATACAAATAAACTTTGTCCAATGATTTCAATTTTATGAAATATCATGTGGTGCGACTATCAAGAAACTACCATTTTGGGACTTTTATGTTGTAATCCATTCGAAGATAGGACTTTGCTTCATATACCAGTTTGCCACTGACCCATGGAAGCATCAAGCAGGTTTGTAACTCTCTTTTGGAAAAAAAAAATAAATAAATTTTAAGGGCTGATATGTGGTTATCAAATTTGGATATCATGTGGTATGACCTCATAAAAACTATGAATATTAAGTTATTTCTACAAGTATTTATTTTTATTATAAATTTCATTGTGAAATTAGCCATTATATTCAATTGAGGGTTTATATACATAAAATACTTTATTTTAGTAACGTTTGGAATAGATTTAGGTCATTTCAGATGGTTTATGTTTAATCTTTGTACAATATGAGAAAAAATGCAAAAAAAATGAATGTAGAGCATATAATTTTAGTTTGCCAATTATGCATTTATTAGTAATGTATTATTTATTTATTAATAACTATTTTAATCTATTTTACCAGATTCGACTGCAAATCAAAGTAAAGCAAATGCTCGCCATAGGCAGCATGTTAATTCTGACCCTGCAGTCAAGCACAAACTCCAGATTTCATTTTATTCAGTAAGAAAGATGTTCATGCTGAGATCTCAGAACCTGAGCCAGTAACCTCCCACTACTCTAAACTGACCCTCCGCATAGACTGGCCCCCTTAGTTACTGTATCTACGTCCGACAATTCATGGCACTTTTATGCCACACACCATGTTCTCATTCAGTTAAAAATACATCACGAAGCAAAGAGGACACTAACAATGCGCCAACATACAAGGCAGAGCTGGTGACTTTTGGTGTGAAACAAAGTCAAATGTTCAAATTTTGTCACTTTTTTAAAGGGGTCATCGGATGCCCATTTTCCACAAGTTGATATGATTCTTTAGGGTCTTAATGAAAGGTCTATAATATACTTTGGTTAAAAATTCTCAATGGTTGTGTAAAACAATACCCTTTTTACCTTGCCAAAATCAGCTCTGCAAAAATCATCCCATTCTGAGGGATTGTTCCTTTAAATGCAAATGAGCTCTGCTCGCCCCGCCCCTCTCTACTCTCTATGGAGTGAGGAGCTGCTCAGAGAGATTGTTTACTTTAGCCGCATTTAGCGCATTTAGCCGCTAAACTTGCTAACTAGCACATTATTAGAAAAGGTGATCACAGAGATTCATACAAAAACCCTTATACTCACTTCTGCTGTAGGTGAAGCTGGATCACGAATGATTTGCGCGAACATAGACGGATATATGTAGATCGAGAGGTGCATTCCCTTCACAAACAAACTGCAACTTCAGCGGCTCAGATGTCGGGAGTAAATGACGACCACTATGTTCATTATTATGTCCAGCAACACAACACCTCAATCGCTCAATCTGAGATATTCTTGTCTAACTTACATCCCTGCTCCGGCATCGAAACAAAGAGGATGAACAGGGATCTGAGAATGGCTCGATTTGAAAAAGGGGATATTATTTTTACAGATTCATTAAAAACCACTGCATGGATTTTTAACATTATAGGGTAGATTTGTACATACAATGCTAAATGTGAACTTAGCATCCGATGACCCCTTTAAGAAATTCAAACAACAAATACAGTTTTGTGGCTCTTTAATGTGTCCTGACAGATCGCTGTAGCGCCTAAGTTCAAGCAGCACATGAACTAATCATCTGTTTATCTTTACTAGTTATAGCACGAAATAAACATGAATGCCTGTGAAAAGATGTCAATACACACAATTTTTTTCAAGTTCAAGTCCACCAACTTTAATCTACACTCCTGTCTGGTTTGTTTGTTGGACAAAATCGCCTCCTAATCAAACTCCTGGCGAAGGGTCAATTGAGCAACCAAGATTGGGCAAGGTTCAGAAATAACTGGGGCTAAAGAAATGCCTGCAGTTAATGCCATGTGCTGCACTGTTCACACACTTCTCTTTAAATAGATTTTTAATGATATAAGGCCTTTGCATCATTTGGAGCGACCACTCATCATGTGGTGCGACCAATAATAGGAATAACTGTATTGAAATAATAAAATATCTAATTTCTGTGGTTGAATTATGAATCGCTGCTACAGCATGCTTGAGTGAATGATGTTTTTTTAAATATTTTTATCAGTTTTATGCAATTTATAGGAAAAATAAGTCTACTAAGTACATTTAAGAAGGCAACTCTGAAATTATAAAACAAAAATATGAGATCATTATTTACAATAATTCAAAATAATTGCAAATACTTTGTTTCTAAACACTTCAATTACTGAGAATATCTAAAAAAATGTTATGCATGTTAAGGTAAATAAATTAATTTCAATATAAATCATGATCGCACCACATGACATTTTTTAAGGCTGTGGCCAATTTATCGAGATGAAAAAACACTAAAATCCCTTAATTTTAACTTTTAATATGAATTTATGAGTACACAACGTTCTTAATGTTTGAACAATTACAACAGATATTATTTTTTGTATTTTAAAATTGGCCTGTCGAAAATCGTTATATGTCAGTGACCCATATATGTAATTATATAATTAATGTTCTACTTATTAAAATCAAGTATTGTAAAGTTAGCATTTTCAGGCATTTTATTTAAGCAAAATAACTCAAGGCAGTAACAATGTAAGCAATATTTTATTTATGAGCTGATGTTCATCTGTTATTATTAACAGCTATTATTAACATATTTTTGGGTCATCAGTCATAAAAAACACCGGTAAAAACTAATCACGGACACAGAGCTATAACTTTAATTTCACCAAGCTGATTGCTCACTAAAAAAACAGATCATGTTTTCAGGCTCTTTAAAGCGTTTTTCAGGCCTTCCCATTAATGCCATCATTTTGACAATTCAGGGGGTGTTTACACGACACCATTTTCAAAAACTGGAAAACCTTTTATGCATTTTGGCATTTCATTTACACAACAATGGCATTTTGGGAGCCTGGAAATGCAAACGATTGAAAACAGGATTTAAAGTGCAAGTGACTGAGAACGATACTGTTATCGTTATACAGTTGAAGTCAAAAGTTTACATACACCTTGCAGAATCTGCAAGATGTTAATTATTTTACCAAACTAAGAGAGATCATACAAAAGTCATGTTATTTTTTATTTAGTCCTGATCTGAATAAGATATTTTACATAAAAGATGTTTACATATAGTCCACAAGAGAAAATAATAGTTTAATTTATAAAAATGACCCCGTTTAAGAGTTTATATACACTTGATTCTTAATATTTTGTTAACTGTTACCTCAGTGATCCACAGCCTTTTTGTTTGTTTGTTTTGTTTTGTTTTTTGTTTGTTTGTTTAGTAGTAGTTGTTCATGAGTCTCTTGTTTGTCCTGAACAATTACGCTGCCCACTGTTCTTCAGAAAAATTCTTTAGATCCCATAAATTCTTTGGTTTTTTTTGCATTTTTGTGTATTTAAACCCTTTCCAACAGTGACTGTATGATTTTAAGATCCATCTATTCACACTAAGGACAACTGAAGGACTATGCAACTACAGAAGGTTCAAATACTCACTGATGCTTCAGAAGGAAAAGCGATGCATTAAGAGTCGGGGGTGTAAACTTTTGAACAGAATGAAGATGTGTACGATCTTAAGTATATTTTTAAACATAACTACTGCACTTCAGAAGATAGTTACATGTTTCCCCCAAAAAAAGTTAAATTTACAGTTATCTTCAAATTCAAAAAGTGTTCTCTTAATGCATTGTGTTTCTTTCTTGAAGCATCAGTGAGCATTTGAATCTTCTGTAATATTTGCATATGAGTCCCTCTGTGTCCAGCTATTTTTAGCTCTACAAAACAGCTAGTTTTGCTGCTAGATATTGTAGATTAGTGTGTCTTACCATATTATTTTAATGTATTATCTCAATTAATTATTAATTAAAATTCAAGTTCAAGTTTATATATAAAGCACATTTAAAAACAACTACCAAAGTGCTGCAAGGCATTGCCTCCTCTCACGTGAATTTCCCCATTCATTCTCAATTACAAAAAATCAAATCCCTTGGACACTATTTGGTTAAAAAAAAAAGTCCTTCCGAAAAATGAACCTGACTATGTTAGATCTGACTAATTAAAAATAATTGTTACAGGTTAGAGCAAGCACAAAGAATCATTAAAGAACCTACCACATGTTTGTATTTTATACTTGTAAACAACAGTATACAGTATACAATATACAGTTGAGAAGCTTCAGTATTGGTATCTGGGCAGATTAGTGAAATATCATTGCACTGTATTGCCATCATCGCTCTTTTTGCAAAACTGCCTACCTTTAGAACAATCACCCCCCCCAACCCACCCAACCCACCCAACCCACCCACCCTTGACCCACATAATTGCTTTGCCTTAAGGGACTGTGAATCAGCTCTCACAGTCAGCAGTACGCCCCCATGTGATGTGTCAATACCTTCCATAACATGCACACACAAAACAATTGTGATTCATCATATTGTGGTCTAGCTATCAACGGACAGGGGGAGGTACAGTACCGTGAGGGGAGTGTTGGTGACAACACCATAAACACAGCCCTGTGTCTCCTTTAACAAAAGTGCACTGGTTTTTATATCACATCTAGAGAGCACACTTTGCATTCATGGAATGCGTTATTGTGTAGGATGATTGCTGAATACATTTTGATTGTATTCATCCACAGTATGTCCGGAATGTAATCAGGGCTCATGCAGTGTTCCCATCCATCATGCAAAATTCATAGTATGCGCGTATTGTGTATCCAAGCCATGTACTGTAGCTTCCCCTGAAACACTCTATGGATCACTGAAATTGTTGTTCTTTGTTCTTGCCATATTTGATGACCTTTTATTAGAAAATGTACCATTCAGTATCACATACTGCAATACTGTCATATAGTAATATGTAATTGCAGTATATTTTTTTTACTGTAAATAGGCTGCTTAATTGTCTCAGATCCTCCCATTCTTGCTTATGTCATTAACATCTCAGAAAGTTTCTTCTTCTTCTTCTTCTTCTTCTTTTTTCGCTTTTAGCTTGCTGACTAGGGAGTTGGAAAGCACTATTCTTAGTAAAACTGCTTTAGAACAATATATATTTTGAAAACTGTGCAATAATTGGATCGAACTGAATTAATGATAACATTTTAATCCTTACTTACATTTTAAGCAGGCTACTTCATTTTAAAGGAGATTATACTGAGACTCTAGCAAATATACTGAAAGTACAAAGACAATTTTGATTTGTTCATTAAGCCAGCAAAAAATAGACCGCTATATTAAGATTCACAGCATGAGACCCATGGTATTCATGTCACATAACACAGGCTTCAGGGTCAAACTTTTCTACTATAGTAACAGTTTGCCGCAGCTGCAATATTGGCTTGAGTGGACATCCTTTCACCTTTTTCTTTTTTGTCTAGCACTCAGAAATCCCCAGAGTGTAATTTTGTGTGGAGAAAAATAGCTTCAAAATTAACCTTGTATCGTATCAAATTAAAAGATGAACGAGACTCCTGTCAGATGCTAAAACTGTTCAAGGTTGTTCGGCATCAAGAGAGAAAAACAAGTTCATGGTAATTTTGGATGAGTCAATGTCGTTTAATGTGTCACTCTAATTTAGAGACCATTAATGGTTCTCATGGGACACCATGTTCTGCATCTTCACATCTGGACATGTCCTTGCTTAGGACTGTCCTAAGGAGGCTAAAACAGATGAGAATATATATATATATATATTACATTTACACAAGTCACTTGTAAATGTTAAATTCTATCATGACTCGGTCAGTTTTTTCAACTGCGAGTTGGTCTGTTGTTCTGTTCCTCAAACAGCTTTATAGCTTCAGAACATTCAGCGTTAACAAGAAAGAAACAAGACAAAGCTACAAACTAAAAGCCCAAATGGAACAAAAAGTGTGAAACTGTGAAATAATTCTTCCTGCTTAAAGGTAGTTCATGATGCTCATGATGTCACAAAGAACAGAAAAAAAGTGGTTAGGAAAAGATGGAAGAGGAAAGACCAAGGTGGTAGAGTGGAGACCACGGCAGAGTCATGAAAGGGACTGTAGGGTCACATCAGGAAGCACAGTGAACTCAGAGATGAACTTTCTGGCTGTGACAGGGAACTCAGGGACCTTGGTTGTGTCACAGAACTTGGTGACAACCATCTCAGTCATGTCGTGGATCTCAGAGACAACCTCTGTGGGCGTGATGGGGAGTTCAGAAACGGACTCCAGCACCACAGGAAAAGCTGCAACAGATGCTGTGACCTCAGGGGAAGGTTTAGAGCTAGAGGAGTCTTTATGACTAAAGAACATGTATTTCACTGTATTATGCAACTGTCTTCATAAAGAAGTATCTAGAGCAATAAAAAAATGATTTAGTCATCAACTATATTTTTGTCCTGTTGTTTTATGTTCAAGGCTTTTTATGCAAGCTACAGTCAGTTTTCATAACAGTCAATATAAGCTAAACAAGCCTGAAATGACAAAGAGAATTAAAAGGAAGTAACTACATATTTGGGTGGTGTAATATTATAATTCATTGTTATTAATCAATATATTAAAACCATTCATGTTATTTAAATTACTTAAAGAGCCTATAGACAATAATGTGTAATAGTAATCTACCATATATAAGACTCCGTAGGATGATGCAATGACAAATTCAAGCGCACAGCTTCACCTAATGAATTATTAATTTGTTTAGTTATATCATTTATAATTTGAATAATTAAACAATGGCAATAAACTTCGGGTAATCAAAAAAAAATAAATGTTGTATTAATTATATAGATCGGATTTTATTTATTTATTTATTTTCAGGAAACGTGTCGACTAGAATAAATAGCAACACAGTAGCGAACAATAAATAATAGAAATGGCAAACCAAAAGTTAAAGAATTAATCCAAAGTTTGAACAATATGAGTAACGTTAGGCTAAAACATCTAAATATGACATCGCTGTCAGATGCTGAGCTGACCCAGGATGCATAACCTACCATCAGACTCTCCATCACTCATGGTATTTAGTATTTACAACATAATAACAGCGCGAAAATACAGGCATTATACGGGTATAAATGTATAGGTGTAAATGCCCCGTTTTTCGATCTGGTATTATCTAAACACTTTTTAACACCAGGAGATTTTAAATGACACAATTTTAGTAAAAATCAATGACTGGGAGACTTGAGTGTTTTTTGAAAAAATGTTATGTACATTTGAATAACAGGTACAGGTAAAATTTACCCCATGGCGGTTCTAGTGTTAAAGGGGTCATCGGATGCCCATTTTCCACAAGCTGATATGATTCTTTAGGGTCTTAATGTGAAGTCTGTAACATACTTTGGTTCAAATTTCTCACTGGTAGTGTAAAAAAACATCCTTTTAACTTTGTCAAAATCAGCCCTGTTCAGAGCGAGCCATTCTATTGCATGTTCCTTTAAATGTTAATGAGCTCTTCTCACCCCGCCCCTCTCTTCTGTGGGGTGACGAGCCGGTCTGTTTAAGTTAGCTTCATTTAACCACAAAACTGCCTAACTAGCACATTATTAAGAAAGGCAATTTGCAAAAGATGCATAAAAAAATCCCTTATACTTGCTTCTGTTGTAGGTTAAGATGCATCACGAATGATTCGTGCCAACATAGATGCATTTATGTAGATCAGGGATTGGCGCATTTCCTTCTAAAATGAAAGTAAAGTTAATCCTATGCGTCTTCAGAGGCTCAGATGTCAGGAGTAAATGACGACTGCTATGTTCATTATTACATCCAACAACAAAACACCTCAATCACTCGATTGGAGACATTCTTGTCTTTCCCTGCACCAGAGTGGACCCGATGGCGGTCGGACTGTCACAGCTCAGTCAGGGCGGGTCGAAGGTAAGACGGTCATGTGAATCAACTATCGTGGGAGCGGCCTTTGTCAGTGTGACGTCACACCGACCAGGAGCTGAGAATGGCTTGATTTGAAAAAGGGGATATTTCTTATAAAGATTACAAAAATACCACTGGGTGGATTTTTATCCTTATAGGGTGGTTGTGTACACACACTGCCAACATACATTTATGTTCAAACAACATGTAAAAGCGAGTTTTGCATCCTATGACCCCTTTAGATTCAACTACATACAAAATGCATGAATGTCGTTTAAAAGTTGTGAACTTCACTTTTTTTAAATCCAGCATTTACAGTAGTTGCTTCTCTAAAGTGCTTACTGATGCAGTCTTGAAACTTGCTTTTGTTTCCTGCTGGACTGTTAAAGATTGCCACCCAACAAACTCCCTGAAAACCTGTAAAATTCAGCCAATTAGATTTGTTTCAACATTAGTTTTCAGTAAACAGCGCATTGTCAGCACATTAGTGTGACGTACTGAGGGTACTAGAGATCAGCAGGCTTGGACCTCCAGGACCACCAGAGCAGGGACCACACAACTTTTCCACATTTAGTGGTAAAAGACAAGGATCGCTTTTGTTACGGCTGAAGTTAATTAACTAAATTAGATATTCTGCCCTCCCCCATTCTATAAAAAATGATGAAGACACATTAATCATTCTAAAAGTCACAGCTTGTTTTTTGACTAGGTGGGAATAATGGTCTATTCATGATAAAAGAGGAGTAAGAAAATTAAAAATGTTCCACCCAGAAAGATAAAGATCAAATATCTTTACAGGAATGTGAACTATGCACTTCAAATGTTAAAGTTGATGCTAACGTGAATGTGCCTATAGATGATGGCAGTTTGAAATTGAATTTTTGGAGCTTAAATTTTAAAGATCCATTTTATGATATAGAGCAGCTTGGGAATTTGATCAGCTGAAGAAGTAAAGTAATACAGGTTTGGAAAAACATGACTCGAAGAAAATGATGACAGAATTTTCATTTCTGGGTGAACTATCCCTTGAAAGGGGTACACTTCAGCATACTTTTTAAAAGAGTGCTTACTACAGAAATTATATACTTGATCTAATTGAATCTAAGAGTGCCTTTTTGAACCACTGCTTTAAGAATTAAGTACATCTTTATATGTTTTTTTTTTCATAATTACTTTGATTATCTTTAAAATATGGCTACAAAGAGCACTTCTTAAAAGTATCCTTAAGTGTTTTAAGAAACATTAATGACAATGTGCTCTTCAAGTACACTTAAGTGGCATTTTATTTCATTCATATTATATTATATTATCTGCAAGTACAGTTTTTTTTTTTTCCTTTTGAAATACGCTACAAGTGCACATTCATTACAATTAAGCAAATTTCTTTTTCACAAGGGCACAAACTAGAATGTTTTTGTCATTCTCCACATCCTTTTGTACACCTGATTGGCTCCATTGACATGTCTCTTGTAAAATCCTTGACCTCAGCCAATACAAAACATATGTTGAAAGATGCAGCAATCAGGTCAAAATGGTGACATCAAAGGTTCTGAAGAATAGAAATAAATGGGTTAGCTTAAGGTGTCTTAATTGTCTAGAATGACTGACAGATCAACACTAAAGGTGAACTGAATGATCCACTGACCTATTTCAGTCAGGTGATTTACTTTCAGTATTAGAACTTTTTTAATTACTTTAAATTTAAAAAGACACTTAAGGTATCAGACATTTATGCAGTAAAGAGAATGTGCGCTGTCACTGAAAAGATAAAAATAAAAATAAAAATGTATATCTAGTTTTAAACATTCTTTTGAGCAAACTACTGTGGAATACTAAATATGATATGATAGACAGGGAACAAATAGCTAATTAAATTTGAATGGTGGAATGTTAAATTCCTGCATAATTGTTGTCTACTAAATGTTTTATCATACCAGACAGTTGTAGTCTATTTTTTAAGGTTGTACCTTGACTGAGCCACAATAAACAGCACAAATGCAAATAATTATGTGTTTTCAAAACATACGGGTGCCACTGTGAACTATAGAAACAAAACGTCTAGGTTACGTAGGTAACCCTCGTTCCCTACCAAAAGCTACACTCGATGCTGCGTATCAATGCGCTAATGAGAACATTCTTTGTTCGACCGGTTGTGAAGATTGTGTGTCAAACACGCCAAGAATTGGCTTAAATAACCTCAGTAGGTGACGTAACTGATTACGTGCACCTGCGGGTTATAAATAGATGTGAATCGAACACACCTGCAGGTTTTCTTTGTCTTCAAGGACCGTTTTGTGTGTGTGTGTGTGTGCTGTTTTGCAGCGTCTTATAAAAAAAAAAAAAAAAAAAAAACAAAGTAAAGTGAAGTAAAAAAAAAAAAAAAAAAAAAAAAGAAAAAAGATCATGATGGAGTCAGAAAGGAGATGCGTGCCTCCCTGCATAAGGCTCATCTCGGAGGATGATCCTCATGGTTTTTGCTTCGAGTGTTTGGGGGAAGAACACGCTGCCCTCGGGCTCGAGGGAGAGTGCGAGCACTGCGATCAGTTACCGATCAAAGTGCTTCGTGCGCGGCTCGCTTTTTCAAAGAAGAGCGAGCCGCCGCTCCTCGCTGCAGTCCTGGGGGTCGCGTGTTGATCTGGCTGAGGCGCGTGAGACGGGCACGCCTCTTTCTCTCGCGATCTCGCCGGATCAGGAGGTCCTTGCGTCCGTTTCTGAAGCGCGCCCCGGCGCTTCTTCAGAACGGGCGGAGGACACTTCCTCTCTTGCTTCTGCAGAGATTGACCTCGAGAGCGCCACCTCTGAGCGCTCCTCTCGCGACGACAAAGCGTATGAGGAGTTACTCGGGGTGGTAACTCGAGCGGTTGATCGGCTAAAACTAGACTGGCCGCAGGAGCAAGAGACCCTCAAACGCTCGAAGCTGGATGACAGATTTCTGTCAGGTGGCCGGGGGGAGGGACCTCAGCGACGGTCTCTCCCCTTCTTTGGCGATCTTCATGACGAGCTAGCTCGTTCATGGAGTAAGCCCTATTCGTCCCGTGTCTTTGTGCCCTCGACGTCGATTTATTCGACTATCGTGGACTCACAGGCACGGGGCTATATGATGATGCCCCAGGTAGAAGAGACGCTCGCGGGCTATCTCTCCCCTGGGAGCTCATCATCCTAAAAAAAACCCATGCTCCCCACCAAGCCTTGCAGACTAACATCTTCGCTGGTGGGGAAAGCATATCAGGCAGCGGGTCAGGCTGGTGCTTCCCTGCACACCATGGCGGTCTTGCAGGCGTACCAGGCTGACCTGCTCAAGGACTTGAGCACAGGCGGGACCATCGATGAAGAGGCGTTTTAGAACTTCGCCGGGCCACAGATCTGTCTCTCCGTGCAACAAAGCAGACGGCCCGTGCCATCGGCCGCTCTATGGCTGCTATGGTCTCCACGGAGAGACATCTGTGGCTCAACCTCACAGGCATCAAGGAGAGGGACCGATCATTCCTCCTTGATGCCCCAGTCTCGCCTTCCGGCTTGTTTGGTGACGCCGTTAACTCGGTCGTCACCAGGTTCCGGGAGGCGAGGCGCCATGAAGAAGCGTTTGTGAGGTTTCTTCCCCGCCGTGCTCAAGCGTCGGGACCGTCGGCCACCCAGTCCCGACCAGGTCTGGTCTCCCTGAGGCGGGATGTCCAGAAAGAGAGTGTGGCGAGTCGTGCGCCTCCTCGCAAAGACTGGGGAGCGGCTCGTCGCACTCCACAGTCCGCCTCTAAGAGGCCAGACCTGAGGAGCATCCTCACTAAAAAAAGGTCCTGAGGGTGGTGCGCCCAGGACCGTGGGGGTGTGTCCCCTCGGGAGGGGCGCGTAAAAATCCAGCAGAGAATAGGGGCTCCTTCCCGGCACCCTCAGGAGACCACTGTATTACCTCCGCCACCACTGGTGTTTCGGGGGGCAGCGGTCTCCGACGAAGTGTTACATGGTCGGTTGCCTCCTGCCATGTTTCAGGACACCGTACATCTAACATCCCCCCAGATAAGCGAAGTGTCAAAACTAGTGCCCCTATCAGAGAAACTGGCAGCGTGGAAGCTACTGCCAGATATCTCTCCTTGGGTCGTAAGGACTGTAGAAAAGGGCTACAGGATTCAGTTTGCATATCGTCCTCCGCGTTTCAACGGCGTGGTCTCCACTTCCGTGAAACCGGAACGAGTGCATTTGTTGACACAGGAATTGCAGATTCTGCTGGACAAAGGGGCCATAGAACATGTTCCCCTGCCAGACAGAGACTCAGGCTATTACAGCCGATACTTTCTGGTTCCCAAGAAAGATGGGGGGCTGCGTCCAATTTTGGATCTTCGCGGGTTAAACCGCTACCTCAGAACTTACAAGTTCAAGATGCTAACAATCAAGATGATTGTTTCTCAGATCCAGTCAAGGGATTGGTTCGTGACAATCGATCTCAAGGATGCATATTTCCATGTAGAAATTTTGCCACAACACAGGAGGTTCCTGAGGTTCGCTTTCGGGGGCGAAGCTTACCAGTATCGGGTTCTTCCATTCGGCCTAGCTCTGTCACCCCGCACGTATACAAAATGCATGGATGCAGCACTGGCTCCTCTGCGACTCCAGGGCATCCGCATTTTGAATTACATAGACGACTGGCTCATTCTGGCCCGGTCTCAAGAGCTTGCGCTTCGACATCGGGATGTCGTCCTAGCTCATCTCAGATCTCTGGGGTTGAGACTCAACGCCAAGAAAAGCGTTCTCTCTCCTGCCCAGAGAACAACGTATTTGGGGGTTGTATGGGATTCGATTACAATGCAGGCACAACTGTCTCCTGCACGGGTCGAATCTATTCTAAACACCCTAAAGAATATCAAGCTAGGTCACAAAGTTACTCTACATTACTTTCAAAGGGTTTTAGGTCTCATGGCAGCTGCATCCACGGTGATACCTTTGGGTCTTCTGCACATGAGACCGTTCCAGTTGTGGCTCAGAGCCCGGGGATTTCATCCAAGGGCCAATCCCCAGAGGCAAATAAGGGTTACGCGCCAGGGGCTTCGTACCCTTTCTATGTGGTTCAGACCCCGGTTTCTGACCTTGGGTCCCACTCTAGGTCCGTGTTGTCGTCGCAAGATGCTAACGACAGACGCCTCCCTCAAGGGCTGGGGTGCGGTCTTGAATGGCCGTCCAGCCCAAGGGATCTGGAGAGGTCATCATCTCAATTGGCACATCAATTGCCTCGAAATGATGGCTGTATTTCAGGCCCTGAAATACTTTCTCCAGCAGTTAAGAGGCTTCCATGTCCTAGTGCGGGTGGACAGCACAGCGGTGGTCTCTTACATAAATCGCCAGGGCGGACTGCGTTCGCGCCGCCTGAACAGGTTAGCGCAGCAGATTCTGCTTTGGGCACAGGACAAGTTCCTGTCCCTCAGAGCGATTTATATTCCGGGGCATATGAATATGGGAGCAGACTTTCTGTCCAGACAAGCTGTGACACACGGGAATGGAAACTCCACCCCGAAGTAGTCAGTCAAATCTGGGAAAGATTTTACGAAGCAGAGGTGGACCTCTTTGCTTCACAGGAGACAGCACAATGTCCCCTCTACTTCTCTCTGACTCCTCCAGCTCCCCTGGGTCTGGACGCGATGGCCCACATGTGGCCCAGACTGCGTCTGTACGCATTTCCCCGATTGCTCTGCTCCCGGGAGTCCTAGCCAAGGTCCGTCAACAGGGGTATCGCCTCTTATTGATAGCGCCCCGTTGGCCGACCAGAGTATGGTTCTCAGATCTAATATCCCTCCTCGACGGCTCGCCGTGGGCGATTCCGGTCAGGAGAGATCTCCTATCTCAGGCGCAGGGGACAATATTTCATCCCCGGCCCGAGCTCTGGAACCTTCATGTCTGGCCCCTGAGGGGGACCAACTAAGAGATGCTGGGCTTCCAGCTGATGTTGTAGAGACTATTCTGAGTGCTAGGGCTCCCTCCACTAGAAGAAGTTATGCCCTCAAATGGCGTGTCTTTGAAAGTTGGTGTGTGACACACCATGCAGATCCAGTTCACTGCCAAGTTGTTTCAGTGCTGGAATTCCTGCAAGAGAAATTGTCCTCAGGAATATCTCCTGGTACTCTCAGAGTCTATGTGGCCGCCATTTCAGCTTGCCACACTCTGATTGACGGGGTCTCGGTGGGGAAGCACCCACTAGTCGCTCGCTTCATTCGTGGAGCCAGGCGGTTAAGGCCGCCCACCAGAGCAACAGTCCCTTCATGGGACTTAGCGATAGTGCTCGAGGGTCTGTCTGGGACCCCTTTTGAACCACTAGAGTCAGCACATGTCAGGTTTCTGACTCTAAAGATGTTTTTTCTAATGGCTATTACTTCTCTCAAGAGAATCGGGGATTTGCAGGCTCTGGCAACCTCTCCATCCTGCTTGGACTTTGCCCCTGGGCTGGTGAAAGCCATTTTGCACCCTCACCCTAATTATCTTCCAAAAGTTCCATTCTCGACCATAAATCCGGTCGTTCTTGAAGCTTTCTCCCCTCCGCCGTTCACTTCACCGGAGCAGGAAAGGCTACACTTACTGTGTCCAGTACGTGCTCTTCAAATTTATGTCCACCGCACAAGCCAGTGGCGTAAGTCAGAGCAACTTTTCATATGCTATGGGGGCCGCAACCGGGGGGCGGCCGCCACTAAACGAATTATGTCCCATTGGGTGAGGGATGCTATTGCCCTAGCTTATGAGGCGCGCGGCCAAGCTTCGCCTCTAGAGCTTAGGGCTCATTCAACCAGGGGGGTTGCATCCTCCACGGCTATTGCAAGAGGTGCCCCCCTGCAACAAGTGTGTGATGCGGCAGGCTGGTCCTCACCGCACACGTTTATCAGATTCTATAGTTTGGATGTCCATGCTACTCCGGGCTCTCATGTCCTTGAGTCAACATCCCAGAGTCATGTCTGAGACCTCTTCTATGTTTGTGCGCACACACTACACAACCTTGAAGGGTCCAGACACTTCCAGTGCGGCGGCGTTGGTATTCTCGTTCCCATTAGCGTATTGATACGCAGCATCGAGTGTAGCTTTTGGTAGGGAACGTCTCGGGTTACTTGACTGTAACCCTGTTCCCTAAAAAAAGCGGGAACGAGATGCTGCGCCTCAATGCCGCACTGCAGGCGTGCCTGGACGTCCTTTCAGACAAAGGCATAACCTGCAGGTGTGTTCGATTCACATCTATTTATAACCCGCAGGTGCACGTAATCAGTTACGTCACCTACCGAGGTTATTTAAGCCAATTCTTGGCGTGTTTGACACACAATCTTCACAACCGGTCGAACAAAGAATGTTCTCATTAGCGTATTGATACGCAGCATCTCGTTCCCGCTTTTTAAGGGAACAGGGTTACAGTCAAGTAACCCGAGACGTTCCCTGAAGGAGGGAACGGAGACGTTACGTATGGGAACTCGCCTGAGAGACCAATCATCTCTGAGCCTTATTCAAAAGGCCAATGAACATTGGTGAGTGGTATTTGCATGCCGAGCCACTCCCCCGTACATACAGGTATATAAGATGGCGGCATGCAACCACTCATTCAGGTTTTCGCTGAGGAGCCGAGTCGCAACTCGGCGTCAGCGCGACGTAGGGTCGTGGCAGGGGATGTAACGTCTCTACGTAACGTAACCTAGACGTTCCCCTTCAGTCGTTTCACTACGACGTTACATATGGGAACAGACCCATGGAACAGGCCACGACCCTGACGCCGCGTTACGCACAGACCCACGTGCTGACAGGCGGACGTGTCAGCAGACGGATATGAACGTAACCTTCCCAACGCCCTGAGGGCCAATAGGGGACCCCACAGGGATGCCAGTTGTTACTGAAGCAGAAGTTGGGGGGGCGGAGCACATGAGATCTCTACATGTGGAATGAAAGTAATTCAATATATCTATAGCTTCTAGAGATATATGAGGGAAACAGCGGCCTTCTAGCTGACCTTGGAAGAAAACTGAGACATGTTGCCACAACCTGCTGGGCGAAGGAGACCCAGCCGGAGCACAGTCAGGCACTACTCCGCAGCTAGGCCTGACTGCGGGGCATGGAGGACCCAAGGTTCACCGGGGGGAACAACTGAGGGATACAGCGCACGGATCCCGTAGGAGTGGCGCAGCAAGCCGACACCAGCTGGTCTTCCGCTTACCTGATGTCTATGTTAAGACACGGGAGGACACGGCCTCGACGCAAAGGTTGTAGAACCTAGCGAAGGTATTAGGTGTCGCCCAGCCCGCAGCTCTACAGATATCTGCTAGTGAGGCGCCATGAGCCAACGCATAGGATGAGGCAACACTCCTTGTGGAGTGGGCATGAACACCTAAGGGGCATGGCTCTCCCTGGTTTTGATATGACAGGGAGATGGCATCTACCACCCAATGGGCCAACCTCTGTTTGGAGACAGCATTCCCTTTCTGCTGACCTCCAAAGCAGACAAAGAGCTGCTCGGTGCGTCTGAAGTGCCGAGTGCGGTCCATGTATATACGCAGGGCACGAACTGGACACAGCAGCGCAAAGGCCGGGTCTGCCTCCTCCAGGGGCAGAGCTTGCAGGTTCACCACCTGGTCGCGGAAAGGCGTGGTGGGAACCTTGGGCACATACCCGGGCCGGGGTCTCAGGATGACGTGAGAATCGCCGGGCCCGAATTCCAGGCATGTTTCGTCGACAGAGAAGGCTTGTAGGTCCCCTACCCTCTTGATGGAGGCCAGCGCAGTCAGGAGCGCTGTCTTAAGTGACAGATGTTTTAGCTCTACTGACGCAAGTGGCTCAAATGGGGCCTCCCGTAAACCCTGGAGGGCGACGGAAAGATCCCAAGAGGGTACGAGGTGTTTCAACGCCTGGGCTTGATATACTTGCAGGGTAGCCATGGCGTGCAGGGCAGTGGCAGCCTGTCCAGCGGCGTAGTAAACCCTGTACGCGAGAGCGGACGAAAGCTTACACAACCTGGAGGGGAGATGCGGCCGATCCTGCCAGGTGGCAGTGCCCCACGGGCATAGATGCACCGCGACCACGCGCTGCCAAACGCTCTTTTAGAACAATCTCTTTTAGTTTTGGCAGCACGCCAGCGGAGAGAGCAAAACTCTTTCAGGAACTCTTTTTTTTTTTTTTTTTTCAGCTCAGGGACAAGGCTCCGAAGCGAAAATCTGAATGAGTGGTTGCATGCCTCCATCTTATATACCCGTATGTACAGGGGAGTGGCTCGGCATGCAAATACCACTCGCCAATGTTCACTGGCCTTTTGAATAAGGCTCAGAGATGATTGGTCTCTTAGGCGAGTTCCCATATGTAACGTCATAGTGAAACGACTAAAGGGGAACTATGTTTGGTAATAGCTAGCTTTAAAAGAATAGTTCAACAAATAAAAAACAAATGAGAAAAATTTAGCATTACATCACTTGCTCACCGGATGGAGGGATCCTCTGCAGTGAATGGGTGCCGTCAGAATGAGAGACTTAACAGCTGATTAAAAAAAAAAAAATCACAATGACCTACAAGTAATCCAGTCCATTAATTAACATCCTGAGAAGTGAAAATTTGCATGTTTGTAAGGAACAAATCCATCATTAAGGCGTTTTTAACTTTAAACCATTGCTTGTAGCTAAAACATTGCTTGTAGCTAAAACATGAGTCTGACTGCTTTCTCCAGTGAAAACGTTGTCTCGTCTGTTACTGTACAAGAGAAAACAGTCCAAAACAGTTCTAAACTTATATGTGGATGGATTTTGATATGAGAGGACAACAGGGGATGGACTTTTTCTCTGGAGGAAGCTTTATAATGGATTATGGACTTGTTCTTTGGCCAGAAGTGATGGTTTTGTATCTTACAAGCGTTTCGCTTCATAAAACATAAATTGATGGGTTGAAGTCATGTGTGTTACTAGAGGATTTTTGTGATTTTATCAGCTGTTTAGACTCATTCTAACAGAACTCATTCACTTCACAGAATCCATTGGCAAGCAAATTATGTAATTCTAAATTTCTCTAAATCTGTTCTGATAAAGAAACAAACTACTCTACATCTTGGATGACCTGAGGGTAGGTATAAAGGGGAAATGGACCTTTAAAACAGTACTCCCATGAAGCACCACTTGAATTTCCTGCTGTTGCCTTCAAAACCGTTTTTGCATTTCTGCTGGCTTCAAAACACATTTGATATACTTGGGTAGCATTGTACAGTGCTTAATCTTTGAGAGTTCATTCTTGAGTTGCCATGCTGAAGTCATTCCCATGATAACACTTCTGTCTACATGATGTATTACATTCTATTTATCTGGATTCTTTCTTTTTCCAATTTCAAAGCAGTCAAAACACTAACTCGTAGTTAATCTCCGGCTGTACCGCTGAAAATGACTTTTATTGAATTCTGGAAGACCTAAGAAAAAGATAAACATGAATCGTGTCACTGGAAATGGAAACCTTCTCAAGCAGTAAAGCATGTTTGTTTTCAGTATGACGTAGATACATTTTGACTCTTAACAGCAATACACTATGCCATTATTCACCTTTCCTTTTTTTTTTTTTTTTTTACAGCAAGAAAGCAGATTTTGTAAATGGGCGGATAAAGAAATGAATCAAAACTGGTGACACTATTCATTGAAATGTTACATTAGAAATCTATAGCAAAGTCACTAAGTGTTTAAGTGTGACAGTGTAACCTTTGCAAAAAATCCTCAAGGACAGAGTGAATGCTTGCAAATCTGAGAAAGTTTAAAGGCATGCACCATTAAATATTGTAAGAGTAAAGTTATAATGAATTTCTCAGCTCTTGCTTTTCCTATGTGGATCATTTCTCATTTGTTGGCAAAAGAAACTTCTGTTAGAGCTAATGGAACAGATGGGTATAATAAGTTGACATGTAATTCTATTTGAAATGACAGCTTAGCATAGGGAGAAACTGTAATAACCAAGATTTCATAGCATTCTAACCATGAGGGACAAAACAACAGGTGTCAGAGTATCACTCACATTGTAGTTTTGTCAGTTTAATTTAGCTCAGTAATAACTGCGAAGGGTCTATTTAGATTTTTCAATTTTAAATACAGAAAAGCATACTGTGGGATTTAGCTTTTTGTCACTGACCATCCTTCTATTCCATGTATGGTCAGAGACACACACACACACACATTCCAAAAATGGCTTGTGCTTTTACTGAATGTATTTAAATAGTAAGAATAAATGCACAGGAAATAGTGTGAGGTGAACATAATGAGAAATGTTTATATAAGGTATTATGGATAGGATAGGTGCTAGGGTCCTTCACAGAACACATTATTTTCATAACATTAATATGTCCTAGAAAAACAACAAGATAATTACAGCAATTATAATAAAATCAGGCAGCGGAACAAGAACAGGAACAAAGAACTAGTCAGAGATGTGGTGACAGCAGACTGTCACAAATTAAAAGGAAGAGTGAGTCATTTTACTAAGTGTGTCTTTTAAAAAAATAATGCTAATTACAAAGTTTACAGCTACTAATGCTGAAATGTGTCATATTAAATTGAAGTGGGAAGACCTTGTTACTTTCATGTAATGACAAGTGCCAAGTGCTTTTTTTCAGCATGGGTTTTATAAGGCATTACATGGCCTGAAACAAATAGGTTCAGAAGAACTTCTCCTGCAGTCTTTAAATGTGCAACCAGATGTACTTTACTATTGTAGTGTGTGTCGTTCATTTTCTATTAAAGTTCCTGACGGAGTAAAGGCTGCTGGAACTAGCATTACAGCCTCTATCTGTTTGTATTCTCTCTGGTCTATCTGCCATTATGAAGCATCCCTGACATGAATAAAGCGTGTCTTGGTATGAAATGTCTGGCTTTTGGAATCAGTCCACTGGGAATTCTTCAAAATGGAGTGGAACAGAAATGAGACAAGATCCAACTGTGCATCACAAGTACAACAGAGCAACATCCAAAGACACATTTCACAGCGTTTAGATGACAATAAAAACCAAACACCACACTGTTTTTATAGGCTAGTCTTCTACAAGCAGTACTAATCAATTTCTTGGAATTAAACAAGTTTTATATGTGTAGTGTGTCATGTCCCACCTGAATATGCAGAGACAGTAATGAAGCTATAAGTAAACCTTTGACAGGTTGATTTTGTGAAAATTATAAACAGTGTGGCTCTGTGGTCCTATCAAAACATTGCTCTGTTTGTTTGAGCACCAATCTAGACTGACAGAGCAATATTGACTGAACCGATGATGTGAGTTTTGGGGTTTGGAGTTTTGGATCTGTTTATTGTTCACAAATTTCCAAACAGCAGTGACTAACTGGTTTATTGCTAACTGGCATCAATGTTCATTTTGACAGCAAATTTTTATTTAGTTGTAGTCAAAGTCTTTTAACTAAAATGCCATTTAGTTTTAGTCATATTTAAGTCATCTGAATTGTTTTAGTTTAAGTCTCATTTTAGTCGACCAAATATCATAAGATTTTAGTCGACTAAATCTACAGTAGATTCAATCACATAAAATCGAATGGAGTTAGTTACAGTGTAATGCATTTATTAAGCATTTCTCTGAAGTTTCCAAACTCATTATATACAGTGCTGCTTAAAAGTTTGTGAACCCTTTAGAATTTTCTATGTTTCTGCATAAATATGACCAAAAAGATAATCAGATTTTTTCAAGTCCTAAAAGTTGACAAAGAGAACCCAATCAAACAAATGAGATGAATATATATAGTTTGTCATTTATTTATTGAGAAACATGGTCCAGTGTTAAATATTTGTGAGTTGCAAAAGTATGTGAATCTCTAGGATTAGCAGTTAATTTTAAAGTGAATTTAAAATCCATTCGTTCAGATGTGTTATTAATCAATAGGATGACTATCAGGTGCCAGTATATGCCCTGCTTTAATTAAAGAACAGGGATCTATCAAAGTCTGATCATGTTTGTAGAAGTGAATCATGGCATGAACAAAGTAGATCTCTGAGAACTTCAGAAAAAGAGTTGTTGTTGCTCATCCGCTAGAAAAGGTTACAAACCCATCTATAAAGAGTTTGGACTTCACAAATCCACAGTCAGACAGATTGTTTACAAATAGAGGAAATTCAAAACCAATATTACCCTTCCCGAGGAGTGGTCGACCAACGAAGATCAATCCAAACCAAGATTAGGGTAGCTTTTAAACACATAAAGGCCTTTCTCACATTGGTTAATATTAAACACTGAACAACCATGGTATGAATGGCAGAGCTGTAAGGAGAAAGCCACAACTCTCAAAAAAAAAATGTAAATAATAATAATAATAATAAAAATACTGCTGTCGGTCTGCAGTTTGCTAAAGATCATGTGGACAAGTCAGAGGGCTATTGGATAAATGTTCTGTAGACAGATGAAGCCAAAATAAAACTTTTTGGGTTTAAATGAGAAGTGTTATGTTTGGAAAAAGAAAAACACTGCATTCCAGCATTAGAACCTTATTCCATTTGTGAAACATGGTGGTGGTAGAATCATGGTTTACACCTGCTTTGTTGCATCTAGTCCAGAATGGCTTGCCATCTTTTACCAATTATACCAGCAAATTCTAAAGGCAAATATCAGGACATCTGTCCGAGAATTGAATCTTAGAAGAAAGTGGGTCATGCAGCAAGACAACGACCACAAGCACAAAAGTCATTCTACCAAAAAATGGTTAAAGAAGAACAAGGTTAATGATTTGGAATGCAAGAACTTAATCCAACTAAACTGTTGAGGAAGGACCTGAACCAAGCAGTTCATAGGAGGAAACCCACCAACATCACAGGGTTCAAGTGTTTCTATACTGAAGAATGGGCTAAAATTCCTACAAGCTGTTGTGCAGGACTGATCAATGGTTACAAAATACGTTACCTGCGGTTATTGCTTCAAAAAGTCACACCAGATACTGAAAGCAGCGATTCACATAGTTTTGCAACTCGCAAATATTTAACACTGGATCATGTTTTTTTTAGAAAATAAATGACAAAATATATTTTTTGTCTCATCTGTTTGATTGGGTTCTCTTTATCAACTTTCAGGTGTGAAAATCTGATGATGTTTTGTTATATTTATGCAAAAATGTAGAAAATTCTAAAGGGGTCACAAACTTTCAAGCAGCACTGTAGGTTCAATATTAAGGTTTTATCATGATAGAAACAGATTTAAATGCTGTGACATCCAACACACCTTTATATTAAAATTAAATTAAACCACTTCTCATACAGAAACTAGAACATGATGTACTTTACAATGAAATACCAATGGTTATATAGGCTATAATTATGCATTCTTTATAACTTGTTTACCAAATTCTTCATTCTTTCAAGCAGACATTTTTATTTATGTAAAAAAAAATTTTGATTAATCTTTATTAATCAGTCAAGATATGGTTTCTGTTCCTTTAAAACTGAATGCAAGGATGCAATGTACTGATACATGCCTAATATTCTCCCAACTGTTTACACTCACCTAAGACGTAGCCGAGTGTGTTTACATGAATAATCATCAAAACAGACAATTTGACATAATTTTGTGTGTCTTTCTCCATTTATGCATCACAAAAGAGTACTTGTGTGCTCTGTGAGAGGTGCTGGTTCAGTGTGTGCACTCAGAAAACTGAACCGAATTGAGTTCTCTTTTGCATTGTCAAATTTATCAATATGTCTGCTCTTCTCTTACCCCCAGATATTGACATCTTTTAACGTTTAATGAGACGTGAAGCAAATGTATGCTAGCTTATGTCTCACCAGATAGATCAACAGGCTATGATACAGTTCAAATGTACACATCTAACCTCCCACACAGCACGTCCCTCCCTAACATTTTCGTCTCATTTTCATTAGTTGACGAAAATGTAGATTTTATAATAGATTTTCGTAATAGTTTTTATCAATCAAAGTGATTTTAATTTTGTTGTTGTCTCATTTTTGTCTGTGAAGAAAATGTTGTTGGTGAAAATTATTTGTCAATGAAGTTAACACTGATTTGCCTTAGCCTGAAGCCAGGCTTCAAGGTGCAACTAAATAACAATAATAATAATAATAATGTACTAATATGATAATTTATTCTCCAGCATTTAACTTAATTTCTTCATTCAAGTCACGGTCATCATCAGGTTTTTGACCTTGAGTTCAACAGATTTTTGAAAGAGCTGAAAACAGAGCCATAGAGAGTGCAAAGTAACTGCAGAGACTGATAAAAATAACTTTTCCTGCTTCCGATCTGCTTTGGCAGACAGTTTTAACTGATTCTGTTTCCAGAGCATATTTATTCCTATCTCAATCAATAGACCTCTGAAAATGCTATATGGAAATAAAAGTCAGACATCATTGTTAAAAAATATGAAGAACGCATTTTGAAATGTAAGTTGTTTTGGCACACTACACACTTCTCTTTCTGTCCATACAGCCTTTTCTGTTCGACCCTGAGGTAAAAAAATAACCAAGGAATGTCATTAAAGCAATAATACTAGAAAACCATTTTTGCTTATTTTTATTTCTTTCTTTGTTTTTCAATTTATGAATAGTTGCAAGTACTGCACAGGAGCAATATGCAAAGTTATTACCATGACATATACTGAACACTATTTATTTATTTATTTATTTAGAAATTAATTATTAATTTATTTCTAATTTAAGGCTACATCCATGTTTTGTTTTCAACTTAAACGTGTGACATTTAATATTCAGCAATGCTGCACTGACACTTTTGCACTAAAAAATGTATTTTGTTAAGTTTACTTAATTAAATTGTGGAAACTCATTGCCTTAATTCAATTAAAGTAATCTTTACTCAGCTGTATTAAGTGTAATTTAAGTCTTATCTACTAATATATTAAAAGTATTCCTTACTTATTTTGAGTTCAATTTACTTAAGCCATTTAAGTTTTGTTAACTTAATTGAATCTGTGATCTGAGGAACAGTGAGAGTAACTCAGAATCACTGATTCCCAGAATGCACTGGGGCATGAATAAATTATGCAATTACTTTGTTTTACTGTTGTTGTTTCTTTTATTTGCTGTTTTATGTCAGTAGTAGCACAACAAAAAGAGCAAAAAATGGTTATTGTTACATTTAATAAAAATAAATAAATTACTGAATTGTTACCATTGTTGTGGTTAGTGCGCTGAATGTTGAAATCTGTGTGAGACTTTGGTGTGGTTGATTTATTAAATATTACAGGATTATATCAACCTAATTAAAAAGTTAATGCTTTTCAAGGTATTTATGAAAAGCAATAAAATCATAAAAGATTATAAATTAACATGAAAAGTGCACTAGCTAACTATTTAATTCAAAGCTAGATCACTTTTTTAAGCAATCTATTTATTATTTCTCTTTCTTTGAAGTCAAACAACTGTGATTTCATGATGCATTGATAGAAAAAGAATTATAAACATTTTAATGACGTTCTAAGTGCCCAACCAAAGGGATCACTAACCACTATAATGGTGAGATCAAACAAAAAAATATTTTAGCAAAATTAACATCAATTTATAAAGTCAGCTTATGTGATGTTCTCTCAAATTTTTCAGTTGTTTTGACAATTTAACATTCAAGATGACTTTGGGAAACGACTGAAAGTAACTAGAAAAAGATTAATTTCAAAATGGAGGAAATGAGTAAATAGTCTAAGGCTAAATTTTGCCCAACTTCAAAAACTTTTTTTTTTTTCTTCTTCTATTGTTATGTTCCACATCAGCAACATATTAGTGCACTGCTGCATCTCACTGGTGTATTTATGTCATTGCTTCCTTTGTGGTTACTTGAATAGTTTAAGTAAGTGTCACTCAAAACAGCAAGTAAATTGTTTTATTTGCCTTGAAAGTAGCTGTAACTTAATGAAACCTAGTAAGTATAACAACTAAGTAAAGATAACTAATTATATCTAAGTAAGATTTAACTTGGATTTTACAGTGTGGATAAGAACAAAACTTGAACAGAATTTAGCTGGATGGTGACACTATTATTTTCTGCAGAGCTTCCCAACTCACGTTGGGAGTTTCCAACTGTCTGTGTATTTGAAAGAGGCATAAAATTCCCTTAATACCACCTGGCAACCCTTGTTTTTGCAGTAGTAGAGTTCCACATATTTTGTTGTGTTTTGTTTTGTGCATGACCGTATCATAGCAAACCTTGGGAAGCACATTGAGAAATTTCAATACACTGTTTTTTTTACTGAATTTACATTCAAAGGATTTTAGACTTAAACAAAAGACTAAAATGAAGGCACTGTGTTAGTAACGTAGTTCATAATGTAACAACACTCTCATCTCAACATGTATTATTTCCGTAAGTGTGACAGGATGATGAACTGTATATCTTCTGTAACACATCTGCATAATATATTTACTGTTTTTTTCTAAAGTCTCCTACAAACTGTTGCCCTTCAAAACAGCAAAGGCTACTCCGCTCACAGAGCAGATCAATCATGTCCGACAGCTGCAGCTCAGGGAATATCTTAAAACAAAAAAGCAGCCGTGTCTAAGATGGTTAATACAGCGTAAAGACTCTTTGGCTGTAGTTCAGCTTGATGTAATGACAGGTAAAGAGCAAAATGAGATATTGTTTTTGATAGAAACGGATGACGGCTAACAGGTCAATCTTGGGTGTTTTGTTAATGGAAAAAATAGATGATGATGAGCAGAGATAACCTCAGCCTTGTCAGTAAGCTCACTGTTGAACCAGAAAGAAACCTGACTGGAGATCAGTTCAGAGACATGAATTCAGTCTAAATAAAGTGAAAAATGAACAGTCAAAATGTATTAAAATGGATAGTTCATCCTAAATTAAAACTATATTTATTTCTTTACCTTTATTGAAGAATCTTCAATGGTGACATGTAATGCCCCTTTTTACAAGATGTAAAATAAGTCTCTGATGTCCCCAGAGTGTGTATGTGAAGCTTTAGCTCAAATGAACTGACAGATAATTTTTTATAACTTGTTAAAATTGTCAATTTTAGGGTATGAGGCAAAATACACTGTTTTTGTGTTTATCCCTTTAAATCCAAATGAGCTGGTGCTCCAGGCTACCTTTTCAGAAGAGGGTGGAGCTTCAAGAGCCGCAAAAACAAAACAGGACAATGTCTTAGTAGCGGTGTTCAGCCTTATATGTTTGAACCAGAATTGGTTTAAAAGTCAGTCTTCTGACTGTACTGCGCATAATAAATGTGTGTTTATGAATTACACAGACGGGGATTACAGTGTGATAAAAATAATGACATAGCTGGTCTCATGTTGCCTTTGCATGCTATCACAAACTTTATAAGTCTAACTTGCGATTATAAGCTTCGGTATGAACCTTGTTCACCAAAATCACATAAGTAAGTTGAAATAGCACGCCTACATCAACAAATGCATTTTTTTTTTTTTTAATCACCTTTGCTTTTGTTAACACTATTGGGTAGGTTTAGAGTTGGGTTTGGTGTAGTGGATATTTAACTTAAGCGACACTACCCAGTTATTTGAATTCTGAACAGCTGCAATAAGTACCTCAAGCAGCGTAATAAAAATGCACCAATATGTGTTTGCACCAGCATAATAAATAGTGCCACGGCCAGGTATTAAACGTGTGTTTTAGCACCACTCTCTGGATATTTCACTTTGAAACTGCTGTGAAACTGCTGTGAAAATTTTTTGTCAGAGCATGCAGGGTTAACTAATACCTTTAGGATGGCCACCACATGCCTGCTTATAAAATAAAGTGTAGTTTGCTTTGTCCTGTTGGACAGAAATCGAAAGGTCCATATGATGTGCCACATGCTCCATTCATTTATTCAGTTTGACCTATCTTGAATGTAGATCTGCAGTAACACTAGACAACAATTAATCTACTGGAAATAATGATTTCAGAAGAATACAGAATAAAGCAAATATAAATGCCAAGTTATGTCATGAAACTCACGCTTTCAGAGTTGTATAGATCTATATAGATCGGCTACAGGTTATTATATATGCTACTTGTGCAGCAGCAGTATGCCTTAAATGTTCACAGCACTATATGTGTTGGCAGTAGCAAGTTCCTGTACTTGCTTTGCAGCAGCATAAGCAACAATCTACAACAACAGCAATAACCAACAGCAGCAGCAATTCAGCAGCATAGCAGATCTATTCCGCTAAGACCAAATACATTAACATTGTCATATCCATTACCATGCTAAAATTTTCAGAGAATTGTCATGATAGAATTTATATTTGACAGGTAAAATTGTACACTGTCAGCCGAAATTGTACCTTTAGGTGTCCAACAACTACCTACCCTCAAAAAGACACCTTTGTGCCTTCTTTACCACTAAACAGTGCACATAAGTACCTTAGAGTACTAATATATACCTCTAAGATAGAAATATGTACTCTAATGTGTATCATACCAATTACACAATAATAAGAAGCCAAATAAGAAACTATAAATACATGGCATGTATTTACAGATGAGGAGATGCATACCGGACAGCAGAGAGACATACAGCAGTGTATGAGTAATCTGAGTGCAGCACTGCACACGGTTTTCTGCTTACAGAATCCTAATGACTCTTTTGCTAGTTCCCTATAAAAACCCAAACCAGAACAAAAGAGCTGTAAATACTGACTATACAAATATTTTTGCAATTGCGTTGGGCCTATTCATGTGCCCCAGAGGGTTGTACCTGGTTTCGGTGGAGAGGAACAATAATGATCCGATAACTTGAAGGAATACCACCCACAACAGTATATTCTTAGTGTACTTTCAGTGACTTTCATTCAGGGGAAAGAAGAGGAATTAGGGAGTTATATTGTTTATTGCAAGGTTTTTGATCTCATGTTCTGTATATACACAAAAGAATGGGGTAACATCTCACAGCAAGAGCTGGCAAATCCCAGTGCAGCCCATGAGGATGAGATGCACTTTAGTACTTAAAGCAGATACTAACTGCTACACAAATCATAGTTTATGTTTTAGAGTAAACTCCCCAATAGCACCCAGAATTAAAAAAATGGTACATTGCGTGTGAGATGATTGCCAGTAACCAGTGAGATGACTGCCAACATTATGTTTGAACCTAGGCACAAACACATGCTAGGCATGAAGTTTAGCAGAGGAGACGAATATCAGTGTATATCTAGTTTATAGTTTGTGGTGTTCCCTAATCTAAAGTATTGTCTGACTTTTAAACAGCCACATGAATATTTGCTGCTTGATACAATTTTGTTTTCCATCCTACAGTGGAATGAGAAACAAGTAACACATTAAACAGTTTATAAAGCTCTAGTACTATACCAAAGAGTCAAGTTTAACAAACTGAGAAATCACCAAATAAAAATCAGCCAGCATGATTTTAAAAAGCAGCCCTGAATATGAAATACAATAAATTGGACAAAACACAGATGTAGACGGTAAGAAAGTGGGTAAAATTAATATGTATAGCCAGAGGTCTTTTACTGCTTTTATATTGGCTTTGAGATACAGTGGCTAAATCTCATAAAATTATCCAGCTCTTCACTTACTGCTTGCATAAAATGGATTGCACAGTTGTAATATTGTGGGAAAAAGCTCTTTTAGATTCTCCGCACAGGCCGTGGCTGGAACATCTGGCCTGGGGAACATTATCAGATACTCACCGAGCCCTCCATAATGAAAGGCATTATCTGTTGATCACAACATGTTCTGGATGGAGGGACAGCGCCTACACATACCCCATCTCTCAGGGTGTCTTAGCAACTGGGATTGTATCCAAGTCACATGATACAGTTAAAAAAAAAAAAAGGCAGTGGGGTGATGTCATTCGTCCAGTCAAACTCAGCTGCACAGCTTGAAAACCAGGATCTTCTTTAAATATTTGAAACAATTTTAGGATTATCAAGGTTTTCCTTAATTCTCTTAAGCTCCTTACTGTCAACATTTGCAATGTAACAGCAGTGTTTACTTGCTTTTATTTACAGACTCTTGACTTTGTTCAGCACAATGATGTTGATGCAATTAAATCCAATTAGTGTGGAAGCCTACTTCCGCCACTGAATAAAAAATAAAATAAGGTAATTGCACATTTTTTTCTCACAATTCTGGCATTTTTATTAAGATTGCGAGTTTGCATCTTGCAATTATGACTTTCTTCTGAGAACTGCATGATATAAACACTCGCAGTTCTAAGAAAGTCAGAATCACAGGATATAAACTCACAAGTTTGTATCTTGCAATTCTGACTTTATAATTCACAATTGTGTTTATATGTCAATTCTGAGAAAAAAAAAGTCAGAATGGCGAGAAAAATATTTGAATTGGAAGAATTGTGTGATATTGCGAGAACTGATAGTTTTTATCTCGCAATTTTGACTGTTTGCGAGTTTGTATCCCGCTATTCTGACTTCATAATAGCAATTTTGAGTTTATATCGTGCAATTATGAGAAAAAAATTTTATGTCTCATAATTCTAACTTTATAACTTGCAATAGCAAATTTATATTTAACAATTCTGACTTCATAACTCACAGTTGCAAGTATATATTTTAAAATTCTGCAAAAAGTCAGAATTGTAAGTTTATATCTCACAATTCTGACTTCATAACTCGCAACTGAGTTTATATCTCACAATTCTGAGAAAAAAGTCAGAATTGCGAGTTTATATCTCACAATTCAGACTTTATAACTCATAATTCCAAGTTTATATTTGAAAATTCTGCAAAAAAGTTAGAATTGCGGGTTTATATCTCACAATTCTGACTTTATAACTTGCAAATGCAAATTTATATTTAACAATTCTGACTTCATAGCTTGCAGTTGTGAGTTTATATCTTACAATTCTGAGAAAAAAAGTCAGAACTGCGAGTTTATATCTCACAATTCTGACATTATAACTCGCAATTGAGTTTATATCTCACAATTCTGAGAAAAAAGTCAGAATTGCGAGTTTATATCTCACAATTCAGACTTTATAACTCGTAATTCCAAGTTTATATTTTACAATTCTGAGAAAAAAAGTCAAAATTGCAAGTTTATATCTCATAATAATGACTTTATAATTTACAATCACAAATTTATATTTAACAATTCTGAAAAATAGTCAGAATTGCGAGTTTGTATTGTGCAATTCTGAGAAAAAAAAAGTCTGAATTGAGAGATGTAAACTCACTATTGTGAGAAAAACAGTCAGAATTGTGAGATTAAAAGTCACAATTACATTTTTTTATTCAGTGGCAGAAACAGGCTTCCATAAATTTGACTCCGAGTGTTTGATGTTTAATTGGACAAATGCAATCTACAATTCACACAACCTTCCCAAAAAAAATCGTGTTGCTATAATGCAAAAAAGGTCTTTCCGATTTCTGTAATATGAGAAGAAATAATTTAATTCTTTAAATTCATGCCAAATGTAATCATTTTTTAGTACTTTTTTCTGTGATATTACTACTAATAATCCTGAAAGTAGACCTTTCTTTATGCAAAAATCTAATTTCTTACGCAGTTATTTCTACATAATTTTTATATTGGGTTGACATTTTGTCTGGACGTGTTTTTGTAAGGCATTTGCATTATGAAAGTTGCACTTTACTGCAGAAACATTTCAGTATAAACTACTGGGGAGTTTTCAGAATCTGTATAATCCGCAATGTGATGCTTCATATTTCACAGACAATGCTGAGCATGCCTTTGTGTCATTAAATATTTAAACACTTATTATTATCAGTAACTGTCCACTCGGGCAATTACCATAATGAAGTCAGGTGGAATGAGAGGTTATGACTCAGCATTAACTTTCCTACTGTTCACCTCCCACAGCATGTGTTGGCCAATCCCAATTCACAGGAACACATCAGGACTAAGTACAGAGGGGAGAGAATGTGGAAACAGCATCAGTGCTCAGGCCAACATTCATGTTATAAGCAGATGGTTTACTCCCAACTCACACAGCACAGTGTGAACACAACTTTATTAAGCTGCTTTAATCATTGTCATCAAAGTGATGAGTCAATATACAAGGACAGGCAGCAAGCAGTGAAAAGGGAGCTCACCTTTTTAAATGACTGCGACGCACTGGATCATACTGACTCCAGAATATGACCGTTGTCTGCATGCTAAGGATAGACGAATCAGCAGGAGCTGCATAGGGACAGCTTGTTGGAACATATTGTTCTAAAATTTTTATCAGGATTGCTTAACACTCTTATCTCATTTTGATGTTCACCGAATTACAAAGAGCTGCCAAACAGCTGCTGTTTTATCTTCAATTTACTTTGCAGTCATCAAGAAAACCCTCCAGGAAATGCGTTAATTGACTAAGAAGTTTGTTTTGGCTTAGGAGAGCTGATTTACTGCTTTGCACTTGCAGATTATTCAAAATACAAAAGCGTCCACTGTGAATTAATGAAGATTTTTGTATGATACATACCCTGGATCTCAGGGAGTTTCAAGCCAAGATGAATGCTGACTATAAACCAGACCGAGCAGGATAGCTACAAGATCGCTGGCGCGCACAACAGGGGTTCCCTACAAACAAGAAGAAAGCTTTAATAATACATTCATGGGTGTACAATGCATGTGACAATTCAATCAAATGTGACAAAACACAAACGGGCCTCTCCTGAGAACTCAGTCTGTATAAGATATAACACTGTAAAATTTAAAGCACACAAGAACAGAAAACAGAAATGTTTCAAGCATATTTGTATATTTTTCTTGCACTTTTTATATTGAGATACTTTAAAATAACTGTTACTTTGGGAATCATTTGCAATTATAGCATGCAAAAAAAGATTATGGTCATGCTGTGAGCCTTTATCAGATTTGTTTATTACAGCCTTAACGGCCTTATAATAACTGCTATCACTATTACAGTGCACATATTGCTGCCCAAAATGTCTACAAAATTAAGAAGTTAGAAAGGCTTTTTCATTAAACAATAATAATGGACACAAGGCTATAACATCATAATTATTCAATACAATGACAAAACTCCCAGTTGCCCAAAAGACAGAAGAACCAAGTGCTTTCAAAAAAAGAAGCCTTCAAGCACTGTGGTGATAAAAGATATTCAGTTAATAGTAATAATTTATGAGTCAGAGGACAGAGATATTTGGAAAAAGAAAGTTATATCACTACGATTTGCTCATACTAATGTTTTACCCGTTCAGAAAAGGTTTGACAAGTCATGAAAACTTTTCACAAATACCAAAAGCTAAAATAAATCCAATCTTTGACTGGTAGTGTATAATGTCTTAAAAATGTTGTTTAACTAGGAAGGTAACTGAGTTTTAGGCCACAGCAATGGCAGAGCTGTCATTTCATGACTGGTCAGTGTTAATTCTTTCCAACGACTGTCATATATATATGTTCTCCAGAAGACAAAATAAGTCAAATGATTATGCCCTGATCCTCAAATTAAAAAAGTTTTCACCCCCTGGCTCTTAATGCATTGTTTTTTCCTTCTGAAGCATCAGTGAGCGTTTGAACCTTCTGTAATAGTTGCATATGAGTCCCTCAGTTCTCCTCACTGTGAAAAGATGGATCTTAAAATCATACAGTCATTGTTGGAAAAGGTTCAAATACACATAAATGCTGAAAAAACAAATTTGTGGGACCTAAAGGATTTTTTTTAGAATAACAGCGAGCAGTTTAACTGTTCTGAACATACAAGGAACTCATAAACAACTAACATGCATTTTGTATGATCCCTCTTATTTTGGTTAAAAATAACATTTTGCAAATTCTGCAGGGTGTATATAAACTTTTGACTTTAACCGTAGATATATATATATATATATATATATATGTGTGTGTGTGTGTGTGTGTGTGTGTGTGTGATATATATATGCACACACCTTTTGATCCTTCAGGTGACAAAAATTAAACATTTGACAACTTTGAGAAAAGAATTCTGCCATCTGTGTGAAAAGAACCAGTCTACTTGTAGGTGAGATGGCATGCTGGAAGTGTAGAAGCAGTGACAAGTCACAATTAGGTTCAGTCACATCTCAACACCACTGACAGCAGAGCACCTCATGGCCACCTGCCCTGTCTTCAGCCTGGACCTGAAGGCTGAAGTGACAATGATTCGAAAGAAGGAATATTTCTTATTATAACCCCTATACGATAGCAGCTGTTGGATTCTACTTATTATAGATGCTCTAATTATTTGACATTTGACCTGAGATTAATTATTTTTCTTTAAAAATAATAATAATAATAACCCTAATAATAATAATAACCCTAACTCACTTCAAATTATTTGCCCAATCCAAAATAATTTCATCTCACCACTGCACAGCACTTTCAAGGAAATGAAAACCTAATCATTCTGGAAAACGGAGGCTGTCTGACCTTCTATTTTAGCTGTCTTTCATTCTTTTCAAAGTTCTCTTACTCCTGATGACTACAGCTGAGGTCACAGAGACATTACAGGATTATAATGAAGGTCAATGAATATCTCTTCTGCTCAGCTCAGTCTATTGTTCTGTATCTTAGTACCAATCCTACAGTAGAGTGACTTGTAGTGGACTTTTGAAATTTGTCCATTTTAAATCCATGCTCCTTTTTTATTTGAGGAACCATTTCCAGTGTTCATGTTCAAGGAATATGGGAAACAATTTACCTTTCTTTATCAACAAGCAACCAGTGTTTTAATATGTTTGTATGTTAACATATTTATTATCAAGAACACAGTCAAGATAGTGCAAACAATTTGATATAATATAATATAATAATTCAGTTCAATTCAAGTTTATTTGTATAGCGCTTTTCACAATACAAATCGGTATAAAGCAGCTTTACAGAAAATTAAAGTTTCTACAATATATTTAGTAATAGCTTACTAGTGGTGACTATGTCAAATTGATGTACATATGGCAGAGATGAATGGTAAAAATCAGTTAATGATGCAATCAAACAGACAATGAACACTATTACCAGTAATTAATTATATGTTGCAAAATTCAGTAGTGCTGTATGTTGTTTCAGGGTTGGCATCATCTGAGGTCTTCTGAGGGGTTGGCATCATCTCTTTTTAGGTGTTCTGGATCCAGACTGAAGCTAAATCCTAGTTATCCCGTGGCAGAGACAGAGGAACAAATAGAGACATAATTTTCGGTGCAGAGACTGTAAAATTGGGGTAATATGATCACATTTTCTTGATCTGGTAAGGCATTTTGCATCTGTAGCTTGTTTATGGAAGATGCAGGACAACCACCTAGCAGTGCATTACAGTAGTCCAGTCTAGAGGTCATGAATGCACGCTTTCTACATCAGAAACAGGTAATATGTTTCGCAGCTTGGCAATGTTTCTAAAATGGAAGAATGCTGTTTTTGTAACATGAGAAATATGATTTTCAAAAGACAAGCTGCTGTCTAATACAACACCCGGATTTTTGACTGTAGAGAAAGTAGCGGTACATCCGTCTACACTGTAAAAAATAAAAAACACAATTTGTTGAGTCAGCTTAAAATAATTTGTTTCCTGCTGACTTAAAATTTTAAGTTCAGTCAACTAAAATAAGTTTAGTCAACTTGAAATGTTAAGTTGTACTAAGTAACAACTTAGATATTTGTGTTTGCTAAACTTAACAGATGGGTAAGTAACCCAGCTGCCTTAAAATTAAGTTGATTCAACTCAAATATCTAAGTTGTCACTTAGTATAATTTAACATTTCAAGTTAAACTTTTTTGAGTTGACTGAACTTAAAATTTTAAGGCAGCCAGGTTATAAATTATTTTAAGTTGACTGAACAAATTGTTTTTTACAGTGTAGTTGCAAATTGTAATCCAAGAGATTCTGTGTACTGTTTTATGGTCCAGTAAGTAAAATCTCTGTCTTATCTGAATTTAACAGGGGAAAATTATTGGTCATCCAGTCTTTTACATTTTAACACACTCTGTTAACTTTGATAATTTATAATATAATATAATATAATATAATATAATAATAGTCACGTTATCTGTTCTTTCGTTTACATGAACTTTAAGTTTGATATGTTTGTGGAATTACACATATTTTCCGTACTGTCCTTTGTATACTTTTATTGTCTCTGTCACCATCCTTCAACTGAAATACATCATGATTGGAGGCGAAGATCAATTAAGTAGAGGAGTACATGTATATAGGGCACGGTCTAGAGGTATAGGTAACGTCGGGTGAGGTTTTTTTTTTTTTCAGGGTTGGCACTAAACTCTGCAGGACATCGGCACTCCAGGACTGACAGGAACTTGTGTGTTACGTTCCCTTGGAGGCAGCCCTCTCGGTGTGCGTTTCTGGAGGTCATGGAGAGGAGGTGGTGCTACCTGTTTAGCCTGTTGCTAATGGACATTTCGCTTTGCCGTTGAATGTCTCTCTGTCAATTCTAGGATTGAACTGGAGTTTTGCACCATACTCCCAAAATTCTCATTTTGCTCATTTCTCATTTCTGCATATTTAAAAAAAGCTGTTTTATTTTGTTATGTTTTATTTTGTTATGTCCTGGAGGGCCGATGTCCTGCTAAGTTTAGCTTAAACCCAAATAGACACACCTGAACTTTTAACTTTCATGGTTTGCTTTATGTAAACAAAAATAGTGATTGATTAATTCATGTATTTATTTATTTTAGGCTACATCTATGTTGTGTTATGACTTGAATATTCAGAATTATCAATTTGACTGCACTGACACTATCTGACGAAAGCAAAACTTGAGCTGAATTTAGTTGGATGATGACACCTTTGTCTTCTGCAGAGCTTTCCAACACAGGTATGAGTTTCCAACTGTCAGTGTACTTGAAAGAAAATCCCCCTAATACTAGCTGGCAACCCTCCTGTTTTTGTTTCTGCAGCAGAGTTCCACATAGCTTCGGGCCTATACCTGGGAAGTAGTTGTTGCCCCATTTCCAGAAACCCAGAAAACAGAAACGGTTATGTACCCATTTTTACCCCATTTTTTTAGTCTTACATCATATGCTTTTGGCTCAGATAAAAATACTATCACATACCCACGGCAAGGTTAATTCATTGTTCCGTTGAAACTACAGTGACCAGAGGAAGGATGTTGCTAGGGCAGCTCTCTGCATATATCTTGTATTCTTTGGTTCAGATTTCAGATGTCAGCATCTTCTAAAGCAACTCAACATCCTTTGCCACCATAGTAATAAAACCAACCCATTACATTCCTGCAAACTTGCACAATTCATGCCTCCAGAGACATGCTCGACTTCACGGGGTAAACAAGAGTGACAAGCTCAAAGCCGCTGAGCTTTTGTGCATAAAAAAGCGTTGAAGGGTTTAGAAGATGACAAACGTGAAAAATCCCTTTACACTGATAAGAAATCTCATATCAGGCTTTCGCTTTCTGTTTTCCATATTTCTGTCTGATACCTGATGCTTCTCGAAATGAAACGGAAGAATGTCAAGCAAGCACATTCAAAGAAAAACAGCCGGCATCACACATCTTTTAAGCATGTGCTTTAGATCTGAGATGGTTCTAAGTTTGCAGGAATAAATGTGATTCATTTGGCCACTGCTGAGAGAAACTGACCCCTGAGAGCAGAACTGCTCCTTTTTCTGCCCTGCTGGATGATAACTTCATTTTTATTGACCTCTAATGAGCTTCTGTGTCCCACTCCAATGAGTCACAGGCCTATCACTCCTTTAGAAGTGCCATTTTAATGGTGGCCAGCCCACATGTTTGCTTTCCTGATTAATGACTCTTGTGCATAGTTGTTTACAATGAATGACACTAATGACAAATCATTTAAAAGTATAATACATCACACAGTTGCCTTCTGTTGTTTTCAGTTATTTCATTACAGTTCAGCTGTATTGCACTGTACCCATTTAAAAAGAGTACCCACAACTATTTGAAAAAGAAAATCTTTTCCAAATGACAACAAACCTCATTTTGCCTTTCACAGGGCCAGACAACACCATTTCATGCAATGGAGGCAGAGAAATCAAAGAATAATTTACCAGGACTGGTGCATTTATTGGGAAAAGGCTGTAGCACGTCTGTTTGAATAACTATTAGGTTTTTATTGACTCAAGGGAGAAAGCCAAGCTCCTTCTGCTTCGGTTCTCATGAACTCCACGGAGATTGAGATTAAATCTATTTATTTGACTTTGATTCATGGAATGAAATTCTCAAGGTAATTCCTATTCTGTGATATTCCTTTAATGGGTTCAGTTTCCCAGGCTGGAAAATTCTCCTGGAATGTCACACAGATCAGTGGTTTTCAACTGGTTTTGCTCCATGACCCCAATTTTAAATTAGATCAAGTTGCAACTCAATGCAGTATCACAACTTTTCACTCATTTAGAATTCAGCACACAGATTCATCTGTGTATTTCATTCCAAAAAACAAATAATTAAGACCCTGTTTATATTAGTGCATTTTCGTTTTAAATCAGTGTTTTAAAATGAAAATGATCCTCGTCTACACTAGTGTTTTCACTGTGTTTCAGAAACGATCTGTGTCCACACTACACAACCGAAAACGCATGTCATATGACCATTCATGCTGGTACAACCATAGATATTTAGACGTAAATTCCCTATTATTTAGATAGCAGACACGTCTACGTGTTTGGAGCGCTTGAATGATGCATCTACCTATACATATCTATGGGCACAACAATGAGCATGATGTTATTGTTTACACAAGGATACACAGAGAGAATGTGGGCAGCCAAGCCATCGTTTTCAAAAGTCTCAGTTTTGGTCCGTTTACACTGAAACACAATCCTGGAGTTTTCAAACTAAAATGGTGTCTGCAGCATTTTCAAAAGTCTCTGGAGTAGTTAAACGACAGGCGTAACCATAGCAAAAGTTATGCATTTTAAAACGAAAATGCACTAGTGTAAACGCAGCCTAAGGCCTAAGATATTTATATGCATTTTATGTAGTGTAAAATATGGCTGTATATCGGCACAGCTGTGATTCGGCCGTAAGTAACCACAGTGTGCCGACATACAGCTATATCTCACGTCTATGAGTGTGATATTGTGTTTATACAACAGTTTGATGGCATGAGTGTGTAAATACATAAAAAAAAAAACAGTGGAGTGTCTTTAAAAGCTCTCTTTTGTGCAGAAGTACTTCCTTCGGCCACAAATTTAAATCTAAAGTTGACAGTTTAACAGCTGAGCACAAGCCTCCATTACTAATTTGGAAACGTCACTTTAGAACTAATAACGAAGGAACCTTTAGTTGCTTCATTAAAAACTTATTGTATACTGTAGTAAAAACAGTGCATTATGTGTAGTAGAGTATTATGAGAGAGAGACTGACTGAGCAATTATGATTACTTGCATCTGATACAGCATTCATTCTTCAGCTCAATCTCATACTCACAATAAGTCATTAGTTTGAATGTCCAATAAGATCATACTATCCTTTTCCATTCTGTGACACAAAACAGTTATTTATAAAATGATAGTGGATTTGGGCGGCCGCCTTGACACTCGCTGTGAGAAATACAGCAACTTTGGTAAGCAGAGTGATACAAATGGTGAAATGGCTGTTGGAGCTCTGTTAAACTCTAATATCACACTCTTATCAGCCAATCAGATTTGAGGACCAGAAAGAACTGTTGTGTACATATATATAATACTACTACTATTTTATATGTCAGTCTATGGGTAAATATCTTTTTTCACTTTTTTGCAAAAGGCAAAACACAATGACTGTAACATAACACAGGATAAATTGGAAAAATATATGTACATATCCTGTCCACAATTTCAGAATATAATTTGATTACTTGTTATTACTTACAGTATATCATTACCAGTGTTGGACACTAACTAGTTACTAGTAACACATTACAGTAATAATAACTAGTAGTCTTCCCACTTTTTTATTACTAATAAAATTTAAGTAATAATACTACAGTTACCATCCAAAAAAAATGGCTAGTTACTAGTTACTTTTTTGTCATAATCGTTAATGACTTGAAATTTAAAATTCAATCATCCCTAGCAATTTTCATAATTGTTGTCATGTGCATACACACGGGACATCACCAATGCAGCAAGCTAGCTTCATCAGAAGATGGAGAAGCCCACATCATTTGGCTCATTTCCACCGAGCGGTATGGTTCAGTATTATTTGTGTCACCATTGTCAGAAGTTGTGATTGGCACCAAAATAGCGCACCGTACCACTATTTTGGTACCCTTCCACTGGGGTACCTAGAACAGCAAAAGGTATTGAAAGGGTGGGACTAATTTTATATTTTCTCAATATGCATTCTTGTCTGTTCTTGTGGAAACATCATTGCCCAAAAACCCACATAACTTTCCAAATATTACTGTTATTGCGTCATTAAATGTAGTTTTAAGGAGTTTTTCAGGCGAGAATGTAGTTGTTTAAAACTACATCTTATAAATTTACATCTTCATCTTCAAAATTTGCTGTGCCAATTTTGGAGATGTGAGCTCCAGGCAGTCACCAGGTGCTCAGTGCTCACGTATCCCGCCTAGAGCAGCCTTACCTCGGCTAGTCCCTCTGACATTCGCCGCTGGCTCTGATGTCTCTGTAGTGATTAAACATGAGAGACTATTTATTTTGGGAGTATCCAACAGGCAATCGCTGGAATCTATTATTTGTTCCTGGTCATAACGTTTTTGCTGAGCACAAAGCTATGTTTAACTTTATTTATTAATTTTGAACTTAACATAGCACAGCACTGACTTTGTAGCATTTGACTGAATTGTTTGCTTTTGTCTTTTTTTACTCTTATATAAGCCTCTTATACTTTGTACTTATACTTTTATAATGGCTATATTGTTCATAAAACTGACATTTAACTAAAAGAGGCAGATTTGTGCTTTGTCAATACTGAAACGGCTATTGTTGCACTGTATCGTTAAACGCTTTTCCGGCATACACCACGTCTATCAAGTGGTAGTGTTGGCGGTGGAAATGCAAGCTGGATCAAGGTGTTCCATCCTGAATCGTACCATACTGTACTGTACTGACCTGTACCGCTCAGTGGAAACGAGCCAATATAGCAGCTAGAAATACAGCCATTAATATAATTTAATAATTAGGAAGAAAGGATGACAAAAACATCAGTGTCACATGTAAATTGTGTAGTGGTACTAAGACTCTGTTTACTGCAAATCCCAAAATGTTTGGTTAGTTCTACCAGCTTAAGCCCTGTTACAAATGTTGCAGTAACACCTCAGAATAGGGAACACTTATTCACTATTAACTACGATTTTTCCCTTAATAAATCCCTAATTTGCTGCTTATTAATAGTTAGTAAGGTAGTTGTTAAGTTTAGGTATTGGGCTGGATTAGGGATGTAGAATTAGGTCATGTAGAATAAGGCATTAATATGTGTTTAATTAGTACTAATAAATAATATTCTAGTAATGTGCATGCTCATAAGCAACTAGTTAAGAAACCATAAAATAAAGTGTTACCAATGTTGCTTCTTTAATAAATAACAAGTTGATTAAAAAATGTGGCTTGTCATTAATTTGAGACAGTTGTACTGCAATTACAAAGTTTTTTGAGGGTGTGATGGAAAAGTAATGTAACTAGTAGTGTAACTAATTACTGCTGGCCAGGACTAATAAGTAACGTAATAACGTAATTACTTTTGAAAGGAGTAACTAGCCCAGCACTGATCATTATAGATGTGCAGTCAGAAATATAAATATGGCTTTAAACTAGATCTTGACAGTCCATTCAGAAAACATTATGTCCTATTTAAATTAGAACAAAAAATGTTGCTCTGTCACCTAGCAAAATGAGAAAATCCCAAATTTAAGGCTGTAGTAAAGTCGGTTTGAACAACTGTCCAAATTCTAGTCTTTTATGAGTGCGATATGCGTTTCTGTTCTGCTGTAGTTTATGGCAATGACATTTGGTTTATGTTCCATTCTTTACAGCTCCTTTTGGAATAGAAGAAAGTTGAGCTATTCATTTTGTGTTTCTGTTCAGTGCTGAAAGTTCATACACATTATGTAAACTATCATTGACATTCATTGTCAGGTTGAACTGTTCAGCCACCTAAATGCCTTACCGATATTTTTGGTCTTGAATGAATTCTATGTTGAAAGGATCTCTTGAATGAAATTACATGAAATAGCCCACTCCCCAAGAGGATTTACCTCTGAAAGCTTGTTTAGGGAATTAGCATAAATTACTTTATTAGACCACAGAAGCAGACACAGACAAAACAGTTCTTTTGTTGTAAAAATACTTAAGACAATGTAGGGCTGTCAGGGGACAAAGCATTCTCTGATGCTTGGCAGAGTGGGTTACATTTTAGAGTTTTTTTAATACAATTGCCTAATTACAATACATGTTAACCTGTTTAATTACATTAGTATAAAATTTGCTGGCAGAAGACAAAAAAAGATTTTTCACTACACTTGGACGGAAAAAGTAAAGAGTGTGACATCAAATCCAACAACCGACATGGGAATGTGACCTGAATGTTTCACACAATGTGTAACACCTGCAGCATGTTTTGATGTGAACTGTTTGTATATTGCAAGGTTTGAGTGCAGCATCAGGGGAAACACTGCTAATGTTTGTCCTGTGTAATTTATGCTTGCACTAGCAGTAAACACAAACAGGAGCATTGTGTTTTAATGTTTTATTCAGCGTTTGAGTTCAGCAAAGGTTCAGGTGATAAGACCCAGTTAGTAGAGATTCAGGGTGTGAGCACATCTGCAAAGATAAGCGCTTCAAGGTGATTCAGTTATTCCCTTCTGCTAAATCAACTGATGTAGAGGTCATGTTCAGAGTCTGTAGACTTTTTCTGATACAAGCCTAATAGTCAATGCCTAGAATTCATAATTAAGTAAAATGCAAGGAATATAAAATGTAAAACGTGTCCAGTGATGACTCAAAGTAATGAAGTATATCACTTGTTTCATTAGTACTACAGTTTTAGATTTTACATATAAATATGATATATTTCCAACTATGGACACTTTTATTTCTACAGTAGGTGTTCAGTGAAGAGCTGGCATTGAAATATAAAATGAATGAGACATGAAAATATGAGAAACAACTACAGTATATGTGAGATGAAATATGAGGGAGATTTTGTGAGGGAAAATTTAAGGTGAATTTTGTATTCATTGCACATAATTTCAAAATCCTGTTGTCAAAAAAAGCTAAAATATGGATTAATTGTGTGTAATTGTGTAATTCATGATATATAAATGAGTAGCTATTGTGCTTTAGCAAAGTAAAAGGAAGTTTTATATTTTATTCTAAAAATGTGTAAGACACCATTTTAATTATTTATTTTCATTAACCATATTTATTTTAGAATTATATACAATTACTACATATGTGGTGGAACAGCATTTATTTGTGATATTGCAGGGGAAAAAAAAAACAAAAATAAATTACATATGTTCACCTTCTTGTCACACTATGTGCTGGAATGAGCACGAAGCTCATGATTTTTGTTTAAATTAATAAAATGATTTTTCTTTGTAATGTACAATAAAAGTATATAAGTAACATATGTGAAATATTATATTATTGTATAATTACCATAGAATATATACATTCCCTTCATAAATTGAATAAAAACAGAAAAAAGCAAAAACACAATAATGCACCATTTTGTAAATGTAGAGTTTAAAAAATAAAAAAAATCACTGAATTTTATGAAAAGTTAATCTGCATCTTGTTCTGACCAAAATGACTTGAATACACCTGATGTCATCATTACGATTTGTCAACTCATAAGTACGAACATCCCAGAAGGACTTGAATGCAGCGTTAAGTACATAGACAAATGACGATAATTAGCGAGACACACCTGTACATAATGAAGAACTCAAACCAGTGACCATGACAACAGATGCAAGTGAAAACAAAAAAAAAAAAAAAAAAGTGACAAGGTGTGGCAATTGTAAGTAGGCAAAATAATTAAACTTGTAAGAATGTTTAACTTTAAGAAAGTTTGCATTCTAGAATCCACAGGGCCAAGAGTGCCCATAGTCAGAATATCCGTGTATCAACATTTACTGGCTAATTTGACTGATGTAGTGAATCCTGAGAGAACCCACCTTGCAATATCAACAGTATTGCAGCACCAGATTCCCCAAACAATCTCAGCAAAATAAACATGCCTGAGTGATTCTTTATATGTTAATCTGGACAGAAATTGAGTCTGGAGAAGAAGAAAATGAAACAATGTAGTTATATTATAACATGGTAAGATTAGAGAGAATTGCAATACAACCAGATCAGTTTAGGTTTTAGAGAATTGCAATATAAACAGATCAGTTTAGGTTTTAGAGGACAAAGAATTAAATTGCACTGTAAAAAAAAAAAAAAAAAAAAAAAAAAAAAAAAAAAAAAAACACTGAAATCTACAGTAATTTACTGTGTACTTTGTAATTTACTGTATACTAGTCCACAGTAGAATACTGTAGTTTCAGGCAAAATTGCAGTAATGTAAAAAGTACTGTGAGTGTCTCAGAAACCAGCAATGTCTTGTAGAAAATCACAGGAATTACCAATGTATTGTAGAAAACACAAAAACGAATTATGTACTGTAGAAAATCACAGTAATTACAACGTATTGTAGAAAACACAATAACTAATTGTTAGGGATGTGACGAGACAATATCCTCGCAAAACATTTTGCATTGTTTACATTAGAACTGCACGATTAATCCTTAAAATATGGAGATCTCGATTCAAACACCCACGCGATTTTATTCCTAAATGACAACGATTTAGCTATGTCAGTTAAGACTATTCACATCGTTGGTGTCAATGAAGGTTTTGTCGCTGCCCATGTTAATGAATCAGAGGGTCGGGGTAAATGTAAATGCAGAAAGAGCAACACAAACAGTCTTTTCAACCACATTATAATCATTATTTCTGTGTTACAGACATTAAAAATAATATAAGTACTTTTTTAATAAAGTTTATAGTTTGGGTATAAACACTTATTGTCTACAGTGGCGATCAAAACGAAAGTATCTTAACACTTGTATGTATTGTAACACTTATCCTCTTCCGCCAGAAGGTGGCGACAACTACCCGTTTAAAAAAAAAAAAAAAAAGTATGTCATTGAATCATTCATTCAGGAGATTCATTCATCAGAGGATTTCTTAAGAAAAGTTTAAAAATCTCGTCTTTTTCTCGTGAACCCAGTCTCGTGTCTCGTCTCGTCTCATGGGATAAGTGTCTCGTCACACCCCTACTAATTGTGTAATGTAGAAAATCACAGTAATTACCAATGTATTTGTCACATCATCATCACGATCCCTAAGCCAGAACACACGTGGTATCAAACATACATTGTTCCTTGTACCTGTGGGTGCACGCTTCTCCGTCTGTGTACTTACTTCGCGATGAACTCCAAGAGGATTTTGACTGGAATGTATCTGTGAAGGAGGGACATTTAAAGACATTTAAGGGAAGTGACTATACTGTTCTTTTGGAATGTTTGTTTGTGTATTGGATACTTACCTGTGTTTACCGGAACAGTTGTGAATCACCTGCTTGAAGAGATTTCACTACTTACCTGTTTTCACCGTGTTACCTTGTCTTTGCACTTCAGCACGAATAAACTATTCAAACGCTATCTCTGCCTCTGCCCTTCTGTGCCAGCGTGACAGTATTGTAGAAAACACAATAAGCAATTGTGTACTGTAGAAAATTACAGTAACCAACAATGTGCTGCTGATTACTCTAAATGCTTCCAGACACTAGGGTTTTCTGAAACGCTGCCATGGGGATAGAGAAGGATAGCACAGTACACTGGCAGCTGCATTTAATTTGATCTCTATGTAATTCAATTACATTTTCAGTTTGAATAGGGAATATTCAAGCAAATTTACGCTTTAATTAAAAAAAATAAAAATAAAAAAATGACCAGAGGGTCATCGAGATTTTATTGTTTATGACACATCTTGCAATAAGTGAACAATGATTGATTCCCCTCTCCACCCACACCAATCGATACACTGTCCTGGGAAATAAGTACAAAAAGGCACAAAAATTAGTAAATAAATCAAAAATAGAAAGTTGTACTTGAAAATTAGTGACTTTAACTTTACAGTTACATTGTTGCTACTGTAAAATGAAAACAATGAAAATAAAACAATGAAAAAATTTCTTCTACAGTAAGTTACTTGACAATTGCTGCTAGTTAATTGCTGTAAATATTTTTACAGTAAGTTACTTGTCACTTGTTACCAGTTAATTACTGTGAATTCCACAGTCAGTTTCTTACAGTGTGGTCAAATGGTTAAATAAAAAAGAACAATGTTTCAAAGGTGTTATATTAAAGGGATAGTTCATCCAAACATTCTGATATTAATCTAAGAAGAGTACCACACCACATGCATGTGTTTTAAAAATAAAGGCTTTTCACAGCGATGCCACAGAAGGTTTTTGGTCCCACAAAGAACCATTCAGTCAAAGGTTAATCTCTTTCTTACATTTTTATAATCTGAAGAACCTTCTTTTGCCACAAAGAACCTTTTGTGAAATAGAAAGGTTCTTCAGATGTTAAAGGTTCTTTATGGAACCATTTAAACAAAAAAAGGTTCTTCTATGGCATCGCTTGTTTATAAGCAGAGGAATGCACATACATGCAATGTGGTGCTGTCGTGAATGTGTGTCAAAGACTGACACGGAAAAGAAGAAATTGTTGAATAAAGTCATTATTTTTGTTTTCTTTGCGCAAAGAAAGAATTCTCATAGTTTCATAACATTACCTTTGAACCACTGATATCACATAGGCTTTTTTTTTAACGTTATCCTTACTACCTTTCTGGGTCTTGAACATGGCAGTTGCATTTCTGACTCTGCAGGGTCAGAAAGCTCTCGGATTTCATTAAAAATATCTTAATTTGTGTTCCCGAAGACGAACAAAAGCCTTACAGGTTTGGAACGACATGAGGATGAGTAATTAATGACAAAATTTTCATTTTGGGGTGATTTTGTGCTATTGCTTTAGTCTTTCAAAATCATTCATAATTTTTGTTTCATAAAATCACATAAAAAGTTAGATAATGATTAAAATTCCACATAAAATGTTACATAATAATTAAAATTCAAAATATGCAACTCCAATTAATTCAGTTTGTCAACATGCTTCCAAAACTCTGAAATGAGGCAGCTGTTATTTATTCATTTTTACTAAATAAAAAGTGCTGGTTTGTGATTTTAAATTGGCCTGCAGGATGAATAAAAACTTTTCGTACAAACTTTCTTCTTAATTGCTCTCTTGCTGACATAAATCCCCTATTACAAGTAAACGCACACACACACACACACTGTCAGAGATAAACACAAAGGGTTTCGTATCCCGAGGTGGAGCAGGAATCCAGAAAAAGCCTATGAGAGTTACTCTGCTGTGCCACGACATATTGAGCTGTGCCTGTGGCGGTCCTTCTTTAAGAGAAATCGCAGAAAAGAGAAAGTGCTCTCACCTCCAATTATGTCCCTGTCTAGCTCCTCTCTCACCAGCTCAACTCCATCTGTCTGTCTTTTTTCTGATTTCATACCTCCAGGTCATTGAGTGATACCTGAGGAATAGATTTAGTCCAGTCTGGTTGAGCAAACAGTTTCTAAACTAAGCACAGGAACATTATTTGCTCTTTGTGCTATAGCCTCCCCTGCTGTGGTGAGAGAGCAGTGGGTTATGGTATTTTGCAAAATGTTTAGGCGCTGGGGTTGTCAGGTCACTTTCTTCATTACTTTGCGCTTAGGGGCAGATGAGCTGTGGACCTGCAAATGTGAAAGTGCTGCATTGGCTAGAACAAACAGGAACAAGAAGAAACTTGTCGACACCAGACTATAAGAAACAATAAGTCAGAACAAAAAGTTTGTCAGTGTCATGGCAGCATTTTGTCAGCACACTCTTAAAAATAAAGGTGCAGCGATGCCATAGAAGAACTATTTTTGGTTCCACAAAGAACCATTCAGTCAAATGTTCTTCAAAGAACCATCTCTTTCTTACCTTTTTATAATCTAAAGAACTTTCTTTCACCATAAAGAACCTTTTGTGAAACAGAAGGTTCTTCAGATGTTACAGGTTCTTTATGGAATCATTTAAAAATAAAAAAAGGTTCTTCTATGGCATTGTGAAGCACTTTTATTTTTAAGAGTGCAGTCTCATTGGAAATACGTGAGTCTGCATGGTTACATTTCTGCGAAACCTGAAATACTTTGCTTGAGGTACAATTTGGTGCACTTTTCAGGTGACTCGTCCACAAGAGGCACTGTAAGTGACTTTTTTTTTTCACTTCTTTGCAGATGCAGGGTTTATTTAATAGTCCAGTGCTGTGAAAAAAAAAAAAATGTGGGCACTTTTTTGCAAAATGATGTTGTGTTGTTTGTATCATGTTTAAGAGCAGTTTCAAAGTGAAATGTCCAGTGACTGGTGTTCAGTTTTCTAATGTAAACGGGGTTGTCATAGTATTTTTTTTTTTTAATTAAAGGAGAAGTCCACTTCCAGAACAAAAATTTACAGATAATGTACTCATCCCCTTGTCATCCAAGATGTTCCTGTCTTTCTTTCTTCAGTCGTAAAGGAATTATGTTTTTTGAGGAAAACATTTCAGGATTTTTCTCCATATAATGGACTGATGTGGTGCCCCGAGTTTGAACTTCCAAAATGCAGTTTAAATGCGGCTTCAAACGATCCCAAATGCAGCTGTAAACGATCAGTTACTTTTATAAAAAAAAAATACAGTTTTAAAGTCAAACGCTTGTCTTGTTTTGCTCTGCCTGAATTCTGTTTTTGTCTGGTTCATGACAGTTAGGGTATGTTGAAAAACTCCCATCTCATGCTTTCCCTCAATGTCAAAATAGTCCTATATCGCTGTTTTACCTTTTTTGTTAAGGGTGTTTGATTTTCTTTATATGTTCACTTTGCAAAGACTGGGTCGGTACTTTTGCAGCGATGTAGGATGATTTTAAAATAATTTTGGAAGTTGAGGGAGAAAATACGATCATAGTTTTTCAACATACCCTACTTGTCTTGAGCCAGAATACACAGAGTTCAGGCAGAGTAAGACAAGATGAGCGTTTGAGATTAAAAAATATTTAAATTGCATTTTTAAAAAAAATGAAAATAACGGTCATTTGCTAGATAGGTCGTTTTGTTTCTTCCTCGGCTGGGATAGTTTACAATTGCATTTGGGATAGTTTGAAGCCACATTTAAATTGCATTTTGGAAGTTCAAAATTTGGGCACCATATCAGTCCATTATATGGAGAAAAATCCTGAAATGTTTTCCTCAAAAAACATAATTTCTTTACGACTGCAGAAAGAAAGACAGGAACATCTTGGATGACAAGGGGATGATTACATTATCTGTAAATTTTTGTTCTGGAAGTGAACTTCTATTTTAATATGTGGACCTTTTTGGATTCTCAGAAGTAATGGAAATTAATAGTGTAAAACCAGAAATGCTTTAGGACCGTTGCATTGGATTGTTATTGTTAACATTCCTCAAAATGGTCTATAGTTAAGGTTGTAAAATAAATAAGCTTATCAACTTTTGAAAGAGAGGAGAAAACATTTCTGCCCACACCTGCTGTAGCGGTGAAAGACTGTGTGTCTAGTCTTCACTCTCAGAAATAAAAATATAAAAGCTGTCACCTTGGGAGGTACCTTTTGAAAAGGTACACTTTTGTACTTTTTAGGCACTAATATATACCTTTAAGGTACCAGTATGGACCCTTTAGGTACAATGGTATACCTTTTGAAAAGGTACTGCCCCAGTGATAGCTTTCGTACCTTTATTTCTAAGAGTGTTATTATAGAGTAGCCAAAATAGGCACTTGGTTGCTGTGTGACATGCCCTCATCCTTAAAAGCCCACACAAAACTACAAAGGAAAAATACAAACCAGAATATATTAAATACAGATTCACTTGCAACACTGGCATGTTTTTTGCTTACCATAATGAGTTTTGTGTGGTGAATTATTGGCTTGCAAAGGCATTCAATTTTGTACGATAAATAAATTTAGTGTTGTGTCTGGTTGCCACTTGACATCTAATTTGTGATTTAAAGCAAACCCACTGTGAATTTGATGTGCCCAAATTATTTATTTATATATATTTTTATATTTATATCAAAACTATCTAAGCTATTTCACTTCTTGCATGCATCTGTCTAATTAGAGTCAAATTCCTTGCAATTACTTGACAAGCTCCTCCAATTATTTCTTCAGTTTAACCACTACATTTGAATACTGATCTTATCGTGTACTCAGAGCAGTGTTATTTTAGTGTTATTTATATAGTATTTTTATTTATTTATTTTTTTTTTTTTTTTTTTTTTGTACCATTGTATTCATGCACATTTCACATTTTTTAGATAGGACAGTAGGAGGAAAGACAGTAAACAGACAGAGAATAAAGAGGGGAACAGGACCAGGAAAGGACCTTAAGGCGGCACTCAAACTGGGATCACCCAGGCTGCAGCTGCACCATATGTTGGAGCACTGCACACAAGGTTATGGCTCTGACATTATAAGATAGCTTTGTGTGGGGAACAGACCCCAATTTATGCTGATATGAGTAATCTTCCCCTCCAGTGAACTGTCAGGGATCTGAACTGGAATCAATGAACAAACCATTCCTTTGAGCTTTTTCATTTTGATGAATTAATTTGCAAACTAAAGTTCAACTGTCTCAATGATCTGGTCAAAACAGTTCACTGGAGGGAAGAACTATATACATCATATAAAGTTATCGTATGGAGTCATACACTTGAAATATAGAATCCTGTGAACTACTTTTTATGGTGCTTTTTCATTTCTAGACCTTATTTTCCACAGAAGAAATAAGTCAGGGTTTGAATGAGAGAGAGTCAGTGATGACAGAATATTTATTCTTGGCTGAATTATCCCTTTTAAAAAAAATCACTGTCATCTCTTTCAGGCAGGCATGGCCTCTCTTATGTCCTCTGTTGTTATCACCACACAACATATAACTACTGACTAGCTGGACTGGAGCTCAGCAGGAAGGAGAATTTGATTCCTACAGAGACTAAACCACTCAATCAGAATAACCATTTGAAGCCTCCCTGTTGTAGATAGTAATTTGCAATTTAGGAACATTTCTGAAGATCCAGCATGGTGTGGCACTCTTATCAATGTACTGTAGATGCTGTTTGCCCTGCTGCAAAACACTTCATGTGGAAGGAAAGGTCAGTGCATGCCGCAGGAGTTTTTAATTTTATCGTTTTTCACAGTTACTCTATCATTCTCTCATTCTGTCATTTTCGAGAGTCAAGACAGAGATGTCTCTTAAATTGGGAGCTATTGCATAGACCAAAATGTCACTGATGACTCCCTGCCAGTGGCAAAAGGATTACATTCAAAAGAACTCTTTCTGTGACAGCTTGCAGCATTCTTTGGATACAGAGCAGAGTGACATCCTTGAATTCTGGATTAAGTGTCTAGGGACAAACCCTGTCAGAGCAAAGCACAGAGAAAAAGCATAACTGTATCTTTGGCACAATGCTGTAAAGGTCTGATATAGGCCCTGCACCTATGCATCCATAAAAGTCTGGGTAGGCTCGAATTATTTTATGATTTCACTGGAACGCAGAGTGGGCGGATGAGTGATGGACAAGAGGAGTGTGCGTCTGAGAGCTGTGTCACCACTTTCGGTCATGTTCGAGTTGAAATGAACCAAAACCCTGCAAAGGGAGGTGAGTTTAAAAGTGAGAACTTTGCTTATTTAAATAAAAGCTGTCTCTTTTAAAATCTGTTCTGTCAGAGAGTAAGATTTAGATATCCAGTTCCTGCATCTCTGTGTCCACAACCATCTTTACAATAGACTCAGGGTTCCAGCGTATCCTGTAAAATGTATTAGGTAATGTATAGGAATTATGTTCTCTTTTAGCCAAGCCAGAAATCAATAATGCTAGTAGTAGATAATGTTTGAACTGCCATGAATTGTACCTGGCCAGTTTCTACTCCAAACGCGCAATTAGCAGTTAGCTCTTTTGTATTATTTCAGCCGATCTCTGTTCCGGAATTACGTTGTAGTATATAAACGTATCTCTGAGGGGAATTCAGAAAAGCTTATATGTATTTTCTTTTTATCTTTCCACTGTATTATTCATATTAAAGCACTTTTTCTAGGTGCAGTGCTGCTTTGTTTACAGCAATAACCAGGAAAATGCTGTATCACTGCTGTTCCATAAGCACCACCTGCTGTCAGAGAGTGAATTTGCACTCTCAATCAACCAGTGTGCTGTTTTTGTTTCCTGAAGATATTTTTTATGGACAGTAGCATTATTTCACAAAGATAAATTAGATCAGAAACTGCTCATGTATGTAGAATCATTTCCAAACCTTCTATCTAATGTTCAACTTTAAGAGAAGTATTTCAGTAATTCAGTAACTTGTGAACTATTGATTTTGATTATTGTCAAAAGTAGGCTATTAATACTTCTGTACCACGTCAAAACAGAAATTTTACATAACATAACAATACCAGCGACTACTTTCAAACACTTTCGTGAATATCTGTATCACTTTCTATGAGCAGTGCTATGCAATGGTTTCAGTTTAAAATCTAATTAAACTGCAAGGCATTCTAAGCACCTTCTCTGAAAAAGCTCTTTGCTGGATGTCTCCTGTACGATAGTGAATTTCAGGAACGGAAATACATATAATATTATTCAAGGGTGTGACATTTGAAATGTCTCACACTCTGAAATGTAACTTTTTCGTAAGTTGCATCAACCATGGAGATGAATCAGGGTTCAGGAAGTTGGTGTTGGTGGTGAAGCTGGTGGGTACAGTATGCGGTGCAGAAAACAGCAGCTGATCAAACATAGCAACAGGAGTCTGTGGCTTTTTGATGCACCAGAGACGCAAACAACTGGACAAGACATACAGTGCATGCAGAATTATTAGGCAAGTTGATATTCTTGTCATATTTTTTTTTTTCCAAGCACACTGATTTTGTATTTATAAGTGATATATAATTGCTGGAAGTGAAAAACTTCTTATATTCAGGTGTGCATAATTATTAGGCATGTTTTCTTCTACAGATAAAATGAGCCAAAAAAGAGATCTAAAAGTCAAAAATTACTAGATGCCCATGAGAAGAATGCAATACTAATGCAATAACAGAATTTGCAAAGTTAAGGTAAGACTATTGGGCAGCGAAATGCTCATTGGTCAGCACGGTCAGAAAAAAACAAGTGGAGAAGAAAAGACACATGTGCAAAAGAATTAAGAAGTAAGGTGAAGAATTAGATGTGTGTCAGGTTCCCAGAGAGTTTGCTTGGGGTAAAAAATCCTACAAAAATGACCCTCACTTATATAACATCCTGAAGTGTTGTGAAATACATAAAGAGTGCTTTTTTATAGGCTTTATAGACAGATAAGTTGAGAGTGACTTTTGAAGGACCAGCATCACATCCTCTTGTACCACTCTTTCAAGAATTTGAAGAATCTGACATTAAGTTTTGGGAGTTCATTTTTAGTCTCCTGTTCTGAAAAGTCTGTCTTGCAGAGATGGACTAAAATTTCACAACACTTCAGCATGATATTCTGAGGGTTATTTGTTCAGATTTTTTACCCAAGCAAACACTCTGAGAACCTGACACACACCTTATTCTTCACCTTAATTCTTAATTCTTTTACAGTTAACGTGTCTTTTCTTTTCCACCCGTTTTTCTAACCGTGCTGACCCAATGAGCATTTCGCTGCACAATGGTCATACCTTAACTTTGCAAATTCTGCTATTGCATTAGTATTGCATTCTTCTCATTGGCATCTAATAATTTTTTACTTTTAGTCTGAGTTAAATCTCTTTTTTGGCTCATTTTATCTGTAAGAGAAAACATGCCTAATAATTACACACACCTGAATATAATACGTTTTTTACTTCCAGCTTTCATGGACAATTGTATATCACTAAATGATTAAATACAAGATCAATAGTAGTTATTAAGATTGATGAGGTTTGGAATTGGTAAAATGTGCTTAGAAAAAAAAAAAGACCAGAATGTCAACTTGCCTACTAATTCTGCACGCACTGTACAACACAGATGTGCTATACAATGCAGTAGCCTCTTCACCGAACTATGCATCCCTGCCTCTGCTATCCCCGGTGGGAATAAAAAACATCCCGCAAACCTGCTCCAAAGTCCCGATCTAAATCAAATGATTCGCAAAATGTGCTTTGAAGTCCCGTTCTGAATCAAATGATTTGCATTACATGCTTTGAAGTCCCGTTTGAAACAGTGAATCATTTTTCAATGCAATGGTTTAACTTGATTCTGAGTTTGCTAGAAGTTTTGATAGACCTGGTATTGCATGACTCCTAGTTAAGGGTTCCAAGTCTTCTTTTACTTCCTGAAGCAAATTAAAAATAACATGGCTTGGCAAACGATATGTTTGAATAATATGTTCTTCTAGCATTCCAAATAAATTAATACATGTGGAAAAATTCCTCTCCCTTCTACCACTTCTTTTTACCAACAATAATTGCAGCCATTCCAAGTGTTAAATAGTTTAAGACATGCTTTTTTTGGCCATTAAATAGTGGCGCAAATGCCAGTAATTTGTCGAGCGCAAATGTTAAAATGCATTGCCTGATTCATTTGTACACTCTCCTCCCATAAATTTTGCGTCTGAAAGGGAAACTCCTACAAATGCATATGCAGTAAGGTCAGGTGCAACAATGTGTCCATGCCTTTTCACCGCTAATTCATCAATGCACATCTTTAACACCAAAAGACGGTTTGCACTAGCACTGAAGATAAATGGTTGGCATAATTGGTTAGCATGCTAACTAAAGCTTGTATTCCTTCCCACACTTAAAGGGGTCATCGGATGCCCATTTTCCACAAGTTGATATGATTCTTTAGGGTTTTAATGAAAAGTCTCTAATATACTTTGATTAAAAATTCTCAATGGTTTTGTAAAACAACACCCTTTTTACCTTGCCAAAATCAGCTCTGCAAAAATCATCTCATTCTAAGGGGTTGTTCCTTTAAATGCAAATAAGCTCTGCTCGCCCCGCCCCTCTCTTCTCTCTGTGGAAAGACGGTCTTGTTTACATTAGCCGCATTTAGCCGCGTTTATTCATAAAAAAAAACGCTTATACTCACTTCTGCTTTAAGTGAAGCTGGATCATGAATGATTCGCACAAACATAGATGGATATATGTAGATTGGGAGGCGCATTCCCTTCACAAACAAACGTAATCTACTGTATCTTCAGCTCCTCAGATGTCGGGAGTAAATGACGACCACTATGTTCATTATCACATCCAGCAACACAACACCTCAAACGCTCAATCGGAGATATTCTTGTCTAACTTACATCCCTGCTCTGGCATCAAACCATGGAAAGTTACTGGACTGCGACAGCTGGTCTAAGGTAAGAGCTCATGTCAATCAACTATTGTGGGAGCGGCCTGGTTGTGACAGGCATCTGAGAATGGCTCGATTCGAAAAGGGGATATTATTTTTACAGATTAATTAAAAACCACTGCATGGATTTTTATCATTATAGGCTAGATTTGTACATACACTGCCAACACACATTAATGTTCAAACAACATGAAAAAGTGAACTTAGCATCCGATGACCCCTTTAAAGATCTCTTCCACATCAAGGTAAGTCCTCATATTTCTACAAACGGTTCGACTCCCATTTGACGTGACATTATAATAGAGCATGTTGTCGAGGTTCAACTCCTGACTTGTAAATAAATGTTTTGTTTTGTTTTGTTCTCAGCTGGACTTTTTATCTGTGAACCACATTTAAATTAAAGGTTCTATCATGAAACTCTAAATGGTGCAGTCTGATAGGTCCAATCATTATCACATGGTGTAGCTGATTGGTTCTTTTTGTATCAGCATCCAATGAGTTTGCTGGTCAACATTCAAATACTTGTCTAGTGCTTGCTGTAGCAGTTGCAGCACACTTCAGAAACCCTCCATGTTCCCCAGCTCCACCTGCATAGATCTGATACAGGGTGATTCATATGTGCTATATATGGGGGTTATTTCATATATGTTATATGTGCAGCAGCAGTATTACTTACATGCTCACAGCAGCATGTTGTTGATTTATTGGCAGTAGCAAGTCTTGGTACTTATTCCGCCAAGACCAAACACATTAACATTGTCATGTACATTAGAACGCTAAACCCTCAGAGAGTTGTCATGATAGATGTGTAATTCATTGGTGGCCTGCATAATAATAGCTTAGTTAGCTTAGTTACCTTAGTTAACTTCAATATTTTTATAATATTTAGCATTGTTAATATTTTATATACTTACAGCATAACATTAAGCAACACAAAACCAGTGGAAGGGACATTCCCTACAGCACTTCGCAGCAGAGTAATGCCTTATGCTTTCCCACTGAGCGTCATCTGAGTGTTAATATGCAAGTGTCACCACAGATTTACATTTGGCCCAGTAGCAGAGTAAGTAGATCAGAACAGCATAGGGTTTTACCACGGTGCTACTCACAGCTATACCACAATCTTAGTCAAGACAATGCTGGATCTGTTCCTGCATTCGGAAGTAGAGCGCAATCTTGAAAAGCGTGCTCATGGCTTGTGGGATTGCTCCAAGGAAAATGCGGCAGAAAATACATGAATAATATGTGCCTGTTTCACTGCACATGATCTAAAGCACCCTGCTGTTTTCTGAGACCTTGTTGTGGAAAATCATCTTTTCTGTCCTATTCCTCTGTGTCATATTTACATAATTTATTTATTTCACACGCATGCTGTGAATAATATTAACTAAGCAACAGAGTGCCACAGACCAGCATTCTGATTGATTGTCCTTCTGCGGTTCAAATTATTTTTAATTTTCTTTTCATTCTTTTTTTATCTGGTTGCCAGGTGCATATGGAAGTTAGAGCTTCCGTCTGCTGTACCAACTGCACGTTTTATCAGCTTCAGTGTAATTGTAGTGACTGCAGAGCATGGCAGTGTAGGCATCACAGAAATTTCTCTCAATTTAGTGCAGTCACTGTTTGATGAGCATGAACTGCCTTGCGCTGGATGCACTTCATAAAGTCATTCTGTTCAAATTTGCCCCTTGTATTTTCACATAAAACAAACAGCTTGAGGCAGAAATTCTCATGTGGACTTAATCTGAAACGGGACCTTCGTGCTTGCACAAAGGACTGTCTTGGAATAAATGTTAAGAAGGTTTAGTCTTATTAGATTCATTAACATTTCAAATAAATTCATAACAGTCATTTGCTGCAGCAACACTGCCGTTTTCTCTCTAAGCATTCATAACAGAATTTCTCTAGAGGTGCCAAAAATGCTTATGCATTAATAAACGCTAACACTTGTGTTAGGGCATCAAGTGGATAATAATTAATGTACTGAATTAATTTGCTAAACAAGCACTCTTGCCTAAAATCTTAAATAATCTGGCCATCTGAAAAGAAATTATTTTCCTGACACATGATATAAGAAATAGTATATAGAAATAGTATGTAATATCATTAGTAATTCTGTTAGTAATTCAGTGATTAGCGCAGGATAATTGCTTTTGCCTTCAAACCTGTGTTTTAGTGTGCTGACACTGGAGAGTTTTCATAGTACTATTGTGGCCTAGAGCAAGACACTTAAAACAGAGTAGCTGTCTCAGTAGTTGCTTTAAACATCTGTTAAATACCAAATAGGCCAGTTTGTTGTGTTCTTCTGTGTGATAAATAGATAATGTATTAACAATAGATAATGTATTAACTAACATGAATGAACAATGAGCAATGCATTTATTACACTAATTATTATTCTTTGTTAGTGCAAATAAAAATACATTCATTTATTCTTTGTTCATGTTAGTGGCATTAACTAATGTTAACAAACACAACTTGTGATTTTAAAGAAGTTCACTTCCAGAACAAAAATGTACAGATAATTTACTAATCCCCATGTTCATGTCTTTCTTTCTTCAGTCGTAAAGAAATTATGTTTTTTGAGGAGAACATTTCAGGATTTCTCTCCATATAGTGGACTTCAATAGTGCATGTGAGTTTGAACTTCCAAAATGCAGTTTAAATGCAGCTTCAAAGGGCTCAGAATGATACCAGCTGAGGAAGAAGAGTCTTATCTAGTGATTTGTTATTTTCCAAAAAAATTATATATACTTTAGACACATAATTTCTAGAGGCATCAGAGATAATCAAAAGGTGAACATTTATTCATAAACTATTTTGGTAAAACTTTATAATTAGGCTCATTAGTTAACATTAGTTAACTCTCTCTCTCTCCTTCGGCTTGCTCCCTTTATCAGGGGTCGCCACAGCGGAAGTTAACATTAGTTAACTACATTAGTTAATATCATAGACATAGACTGTAAAAAATATGGACGTAGTGTCCGTGACGTCACCCGTAGGTTTCTGAAGAGCATTTTTGAAGCTCTTAGTGGGCGGGAGCCGTCGCCATCTTGGAATCGCGTCACTGCACGTCACTCCCGATCAACCATTCCTTTAAGTAAAGGAACAATGCAGCCTCAAACCATTCTTGAGGTCCTCATGAATGCAGATTTTGGATTTTTCCCTTTTAAGTCATGGAGTTCTGTACTACTGAGCTGATGGTTTAAATCAGGTGTGTAAGATTATATCCAAAACACACAGCAGTTGGGGTCCTAGAGGACAGTTTTAAAAAACACTATTGTCTTCACATTTAGACAGAAGATTTTCAAAATATTGGCTACGCTGGTATCTGGCATGTGTTTGTACCCAATATTTCTGTTGAGACAGCAGCCAGAATCACCTGCATCTTGATCTAAATCCAAATTCATGTGGTGTCACCCAGCAGACAGATCTTTTCCATCTCTGAGGTGCTCTATTCTGTACTCTATTCAACACAGCCCATGTTTCCATCCCTCCTGCCCATCTGGGCTTCACACAAGCTGCAGCCAACAGAGAAGATTGACGACGACATGTGTCCTGCCAGAGAAGCCATTCTCATCTGTTTCCAGGAGATGCATGTGTTTGCACAGCTACAATGAAATCAGATGGCATCTTTGATGTACTTTGAATGCCAGTTAGCATGAGATGAACATCATGGTGTGATCTGAGCAAACTCTAACTCAAAAGAACACAATGACAGGATTTTGTCCCAAATACAGAGTGGTTTGCGACTATGTTGTGGTGAATTAATAAGGTGAATTAAAGATGGTAATCACTGTCACTGGACGACAGCACCCTATTAGAAGTCTGAAAAAGGCTTCGTCCTCCATCCGTCTTAGGCAATCACAGTGTACAAAGCCATCTGACAAGTCTGCAAATCAATTTCATTGAAATCTGTGCTGGGAGTGGACATTTAAGGGTATTTACAGAATAATAAATTATGGAGAAAACCCTGATTTATGCTTGCATTTGTGACCAATTACGTTTGTTAAATCTGGGCTGTGGTTTTTACCACGCCAGTTAAGGTTGCATAACTAAAAGTGCTCTAAAAGTGGTTACACAATTAATTTTTAATGGAAGGGTGCAGTGCAACATAATTTAACATCTGGCAACATAAAATACTGCAACACAGGTGACAAAAAGGTACTAAAGTTCAAAAAGGATATGTAAATGGCTTTACTCTGTAAAGCAGCTACCACTAGCTTAAGACTATTAATCATTCAAAAAGGTCAGCAGCAGATGGGGGGACAACATAAAAAGAGCAAAAAGAGCAGGTTCTGAACATCAAAAGCTACAATCATACCTTTGGACTAAAAAAGATTTTAGGGTTCTCCATTCTCCAAAATCCCAATGTCACCCCTAAATCATCAATACACTTTCAAAAAAAATGTACAAAACTCATTGGGGTGATACCCTTTCAAAAGGTACTATTATGTACCTTTAATGCTAACACATACCATTAAGTATTAAATAAGGTGCAAAGATGTGCCTTTTTGTACCTTAGTGTAACGCCCCAGATTGTACCTTTTTATTTGAGAGTGTAAGTGACATAACATTTAGAGAAAGTTACCTCTTTGCTACCCTCTAGTTCATATTTGGTCAAGAAAATGAAGCTTTCAAGGGTTGTTTATGAACATGGAGGTCAGGATGCTTGACTGTGGTCAATCATGTGTGAGTGGGCATGATTTACTACTCTATAACAGAAAGACTAATGAGGGTGATTACTCATCTCATTTTAGAATCACCTCATATAACCTCACCAACAAGTCAGGTTGAGAAGTTTTCTTTTTACCCACTGAACCAGATATAACAGATTTCTTATAGATGTCAGTGTAAATATGGAGTTTAACTGAATCCAGCTTTTTCAGGTGTTTTCCAATTATATTGGTGTAATAGGCTTTTCAGCACAATGCAAACAGTGAAAGCACTGTAAAACATGCATAAAACAACAAAAGCTAACAACTGTTTTGGCAAATAAGTACTGTAATTAATACATTTAAAATCAAATATGAAAATGTGAATTTTAACACTGTTTCATGGCGATTTGTAACTATTCTACATTTTGGCAAATTGGTGGCAAATTCATATGATTTTGTACTATACAGTGGTATGCGAAAGTTTGGGAATCCCTTGCAGAATCTGTGAAAATGTAAATAATTTTAACAAAATAAGAAAGATCATACAAAATGCATGTTATTTTTTATTTAGTACTGTCCTGAGTAAGATATTTTACATAACAGATGTTTACATATAGTCCACAAGACAAAAAAAAAAAAATAGCTGAAATCATTAAAATAACCCCCTTCAAAAGTTTGGGAACCCTTGGTTGTTAATACTGTGTGTGGTTACCTGGATGATCTACGACTGTTTTTTTGTTTGTTTGTTTGTTTGTTTTGTGATGGGTTCATTGTAATTTCAGAATATACATTTAATATTAGAATCATTTGTCAATGATGTCGAAACCATTTGTTCAAAACAAGTTCGGGGAAACCCCTCTCTTCCATAAGCCAAGTCTGTTGTGATTGGCATAGAGAGGAATACTTGAGCAATTTAGCGAGCGCAACCATTGACAAAGCATGCACCTTTACATAAAACAATAATACAGTGCTCCAATCCATTCTTAAAACAATGATATAAAAAACACTTATGTAAGCGAATCGGGCCCGCAGCTCAAGTTTAGCTGCTAAACTGTAAACACATAACAAAACAATAATGGTAGATACGTTAGCTGAGTGCTAACATGACTAACTGATGAAACAATGCACTTTGTAAAACTAAATATGTCTACTGTAATGTCTGAAGAATGACAGAAAAAGGCACTCCGTGTCTTAACTTTTAATTAGAACGCAGAACAGCCGTATCACAGGCACACCAGCCTAACTAACTCGCTTGTCTCTCTCCACCAGGGGGCTGTTTCATAAAACAAGTTTACCAAATAAGCCAGGCTTATTTCAGTTAGCCTGACTTATTGTCACTTGATTTGGTTTCAGAAAGCAAATTTACCATAGCTCAAGCTCAGTCACTCTGGCAACTTATGCTGGGAAATTAACCAGGGGGGGTGTTTCATAAAACAAGTTTGCCAAATAAGCCAGGCTTATTTCAGTTAGTTTAAATTATTTTGAGCCAAATCAAGTGACAATGAGTCAGACTAACTGAAATAAGCATGGATTTTTTGGTAAACTTGTTTTATGAAACACCCCCCCTGGTCTGGAGCAGGCTAACTGTCAGGCTAAGTTAAGTTCGTATAACACTGACCAATAGGAATGCATTTATATTACCAATGACTCTCTCACATACAATTATTTGACTTTATTATCAGTCCAAAAATAAAATAAAAGCATATAGAAAATGCAACTTAAATTAATCAAATAAATAAAAATATAGGCTACAACCAACAGTATTTAATGTATTGTGCCCAAAATGTAATGACATTTTTTACGATATATGACAACATTTTAACATTGTTACTTATGCATTCAGTTGATCAACAGTTTCTAGCCATGCAGCCTATCTCTCAGGTTTTATGACAGCTGTATCTTTATGGTTATTAGGCCATTAAAACATTACAATCTAAAATTGCTATTTAAAGCATTAAAGCATTGAAAACACTTAATTAAAACGTAAAATCACCTGAGATTTTTATTAGAAATTATAGAAAACAGACTACATTTTAACTGGTAGAGGAATACACATTAACATTTGAGTTTGATTTACAGTTACTGCTATCATAAAAATACACTTTTGCATTAGAATTCTAAAATTCTACATGTCACGTTTAATGTTCAACAATAAATATTTTAGCAAAATGTATATTTTACTTAAAATAATTGTGCTATTATTCTATTGTGTCCCATCTGTTTAGTATGCATGCACGCAGCAGCGCTCATTCGAACCTACTCCTGATGGCAAAATGGATTTATTTGCATGACTTTTGTGACATGTCCATTATGCACTGGGGAAAACACGTCTACACAACACAAATATATTCACTGTTTGTCATGATGGATCGATTTCATCCATAATCAACATTAAGGGCTGACATCACTTAACCTGGATCAAATTAGTGAGATTGTGTGAACTTAAATTATCGTTTATGAAACCGCTTTAGTCCCGACTGATTTGTTAGGTTATTTCAAGTCAGGTTTTGGACTTTAATCTTTTATGAAACAGCCCCCAGGTCTTTTACTCCCTGTATTAACCCTGCAACTGCCAGTGCAGCAAAATAAACAGCAATTTCACAATGATTAAAAAGTCTGTGCACTACACTACGTTCTTTATTATTGAACAAAGTAATTAGAACAACAACAGTCTACATTAATCGACACATTCTTAGGAAATAATGGGTTCACAGCGAATTATCAGAACTATTTCAGTATGACAGTAACATTGTGCTTTTACCTAGAAACCTAAAGCTCCACTAGGTATACATCACATTTCAGCAAAAAAAAACTCAGCACTCAGTTGAAAATGGACACATAACGTATCAGTTGTACTTACAGGTTGTGGTTCAGAGATGCTTGTTGGTCCAAATAAAGAAAGTACAGACTTTTTGGGATCTTTCATGGACAAGTGTTTAGCAAATCCCATGTTGATCTTACCAAGACTAGAGAAGCAACCCTCGGTAAAATGACGAGCACAACAAAATGTGTAAACGGACCAAAACGGAGACTTTTGAAAACAATGGCGTGGCTGCCCACATCTTGCTCTGCGTATCCTTGATGACCGTGTAAACAATAACATTGTGGTCATTGTTGTACCCATAGATATGTATAGGTAGATGCCCCATTCGACTGCTCCAAGCACGTAGACGCGTCCGCCATCTAAATAATAGGGAATCTACCTATACCTATGGTTGTACTTGCACGAATGGTCATGTGACGTGTTTTCGGTTGTGTAGTGTAGACAGAGATTGCTTCTGAAATGTAGTGAAAATGTTAGTGTAGACGAGGATCATTTTTTATTGTAAAATGCTGTTTTAAAACGAAAATGCACTAGTGTAAACAGGGCCTACACTCTTAAAAATAAAGGTGCTTTAAATGGTTCTTCTCAGTGATGCTATAGAAGAACCATGCTCTGCGTATCCTTGATCGCGAAGCACCTTTATTTTTAAGAGTGTAACTTGCAGAAATGTTTGTGGGCAGTTCAGACTGTTTGTATTTCACGGGCAGGAGGGGATTGCACAAATATGTTACCCAGTGATGTAGATCGGTATCAGGCAGAAGATTTGAAAATATGACAACATATTGTTAAGGTGATTCTTAGTCAATTCTTTCTTTTGAGAGACAATATCTTTATGCATAATGCACTTTTTGATTAACAACTTTACAGACTGTTTTCATTTAAGGATAGCTACATTATAAACTGCACAAGAGATATTTTTCAAAAACCCATATGACCTGCTCTTTAAAGAATCTTCCTAGCACTGGAAAATCTTAATTTCAGATCACATACTGACAGTAATACTAAAATCTCACTCTGCTCCAACATCAAACAGCTATTGAGTTTTGGGTGTTAATGTCTTGTTGTTTGTTGGAGCAGTGTAAAACAGCCAGCTGAGAATACAACATTGAATCTGACATCTACTTGTTACATCTATTTTTAGCAGTGGAACAAGCAACAGTGGGCAAATTTGCCAAGTGAAAGCAAAAGAGATACTGTGTTCCTATGATAATATTAATTCTTTCCCTCCATCTCTTAAATACTACTTCCAGCAACACGGACAGAACGGTCTTTAGAGATCTCAGAGCTCTGGCTAATTCTTCACACCATCTGCTTGGGTTTTCATAAAGCCGTTGTTTACCTCACTGCAATTTCAGTGGCTTCTAAACTTCATCTTCAGAGCTCTTCAGAAGCTTACAGAAGGTCTCTGTAGATATACTTTGCTGAATGTATAAGATTAGCCCTCCAGGGCTATAATGACATTCAAAAGAGACAGGTGGCTCATACTGGCAAATTATCAATTAATTTACAGCTGACACACACCTGCACTAGCACATCCAAACCATTTAAATAGGAACAGAAAAAGGACAGATTTAAGACTTGAGTGGCCTAAGTCTTAAAAAACTTGGAACTAGTAATAATAACATGTTACAAAATGTTGCGCATTATTTTACTTTAAGAAAATACTGGTAGGTAACTACGTGGGTTAAGGTTAAGTTTAGGGGTAGTTCCCTTCAGGAACTCGAGCTGTGTCTACAAACGCTTTGGGGACGCTCTCAACGTAAGCGTGCTCTGAATCACATGTGTAATCAGTCCAATAGAGAGGCGAGACGTCATAGGCGGGTGGCGTCACGGGCCAGGAAGGTTTAAAGCACGTGCGCCGGAACTGGCATTCAGCTTCATTCATTCAGCGAAGCGCTCTGTGTTGTGTGTGTGTCACTCTATTTGTTGTCTGTTTGGGAGCAAAGCATGGGAGTCAGTTCTCGAGGGAGCCGACTGCCTGCGTTTGCGTTCCCCGTGGCTCAGCTCCCGCTTCTGCCGAGGCAGGGCGGCGGCTGTGATCGTGGGGATCGCACATAGATCTGCGGACGGGTTAGAGACGGGTCCGCCCTCTCTCTGCCTATCTCGCTAGATCTAGCGCTCTCTCTCTGGGTCGGAAGCCCGCGCTGCGGTCCTTCCCCCTCTGAGTGAGAGCTCGCGGCGAAGCGGGCTGCGTCAGCTCTCGAGGGAGCTGTCTGCCTGCATTTTCGCTGCGCACGTTTCGCTCCCGGAGAGCTCTCTTCGAGGAGGGAGCTCTCGTGAGTCCCTGCGGTTTAGTTCCCGCTTTTGCCGAGGCAGAGTGGACCGTGGGGATCGCAGCATGGATCTGGCAAACAGGTTAGAGACGGGTCCACTCTCTCTCTGCCTTTCTCCCTAGATCTAGCGCTCTCTCTCGGGGCTCGGAAGCGGTTCTTCCCCCTTCTGAGTGAGAGCTCGCGCTGCTGCGGCTATCTTTCTCCGAGGAGATAGATGCTGTCCGCATATGAGCAGACTGCATATTGGATCGCTCGTTTCTACCTGCCCTCGCTTCTAGGAAAACGGGGGGCGGGGATTCACGCGATTTATGTGTCGTTTGTTATAAGAACACATTATAACATAATGTGTTCTTTCTTATGTCAAAAAAGAAATAAAAGAAACAAAGAACAAATGTGCATCTTGAATGTTTAGCTCTTCTCCCACTGTCATTTAATTCTGAGGAATTAAACTTATTTACTGCACTCTCACCCCGTACTTTCACTAAGTGTGTGGATGTTGCTGTGGCTCATCTGTAACTCCAGGGCATCTGCATACTGAACCTTATTGACATTTTGTCGGTATTAGCTCATTCTGAGCAGTGGCGGCTCGGCATCGAGATGTTGTCCTCGCCCATATGAAAGAACTGGGGTTGCGACTGAACGGCAAGAAAAGTGTGCTTTCTCCAGAGAACCACTTTTCTAGGTGTGGTGTGGGATCAACCACGATGCACGGATCGAGTCATCCTCGCGGTAGTCAAGAGAGTGGAAGTAGGCCGGTCACTCACTGTGAAGCAGTTTCAATAACTGCTGGGTCTGATGGCAGCTGCATCCAATGTGATACCTTTTGGTCTGCTGTACATGAGACCCCTACAGTGGTGGCTCAAGACCAAGGGGTTCTCCCTGAGGGGAAATCTGCTTTGCATGATCAAGGTCACGCATGTGGCTTGGACATGTAGAGGAGACCTTGGTTCTTGTCTCAGGGCCCGGTGTTGGGAGCTCCTTGTCGCCGCGTAATGCTAGCAACGGACGCGTCCCTCACCGGTTGGGGAGTGGTCACGAATGGCCACCCCGCCCGCGGTCTGTGGAGAGGTCACCATCCAGCTTGGCACACCAGCTGCCTGGAGATGCTGGCCATGTTTCAGGTACTGAAACACTTTCACCCGGACGTATGAGGCATCACGTATAAGGAGAATCCTGACTCCTATGGTCCAGGACTTCTGAGGCCAGGCCCTTCTGGGGCAGAGTGGGGTCCACCGCGTTCCACGGTGCCTGTCTCTCCTCAGTGCCCTCGGGAGATCAGCCTGCCAACCCTGCCAGTGCTCCAGGGCGCAGCGGTCTCCAGCGAGCCCACACCTCAGTCTCTTCCGCCCGGCAATGTAGCGGAGCTGGGGAGCTTGCCACCCCTGTGGGGGTCTCTAGAAAAGTTAGTTTGGTCAGTTCCTGCCGGCGTGCCGTTACAGGGCACCGAGCTAGCAGTTCACACAAATCCAGAGGCTGGTCTCGAGAGACTGGCTCCCCTAGTAGATTATTGGCAGCGTGGAAGCTACTGCCAAATGTATCTGCATGGGTCCTGAGCACTGTAGAGCGAGGTTATCGCATTCAATTCAGCGCTTCGCCGCCACCTTTCAACGGGGTCTTCCCCACTGTGGTGAGCCCCGAGCAGGGTCTGGTAATGGAACAGGAAGTAGACACTCTCTTGAGGAAAGAGGCCATCGAGGTGGTCCCTCCTCAAGACCGGGAGTCCGGGTTCTACAGCTGGTACTTCATTGTTCCAAAGAAGGATGGGGGCCTGCGTCCCATTTTAGATCTGAAACTACTGAATCGTTCAGTTATGAGGTTGAAGTTCAAAATGCTGGCTGTCAATCAAGTGTTGTCACAAATCAGGTCCGAGGACTGGTTTGTGAGGATAGATCTAAAAGACGCTTACTTCCACGTCTCCATCCTTCCTCAACACAGGAAGTTCCTGATGTTTGCTTTCAGGGGCGAAGCATACCAATATCAGGTTCTTCCGTTCGGCCTAGCACTCTCCCCCCGCACTTTCACGAAGTGTATGGATGCTGCTCTGGCTCCGCTGTGACTCCGGGGCATCCGCATACTCAATTACATCAACAATTGGTTGATTCTGGCTCAGTCGAAGCACATGGCGGTTCAACATCGAGATGTTGTTCTCACTCATATGAAGGAGCTGGGGTTGAGACTGAACGCCAAGAAGACTGTGCTGTCTCCATTACAGAGAACCACTTATCTAGGCGTGGTGTGGGATTCGACCACGATGCAGGCACGTTTGTCACCTGCTTGGATCGAGTCGATCCTCACTGCTTCCTTAAGCTGAATGCCGGTTCCGGCGCACATGCTTTAAAGCTTCCTGGTCCGTGACGTCACCCGCCTATGATGTCTCGCCTCTCTATTGGACTGATTACACATGTGATTCAGAGCACGCTTACGCTGAGAGCGTCCCCAAAGCATCCCCTTCGGGGAACCGGGGTTACAGTCGTAACCTGAGACGGTTTGTGCCTAGTTATTACCGGTTATTGAAATTAATAAGTACATAGTATGTACATAGTATGTACAAGTGCTCCGATGGTTCGTAGCTTGTAGACTGGTAGCAAGCTACCCTTTTACATATAGGTTTCCTAAAATGACAATGTACAACAACAGTACCTCAGATTTTTTGTTCAACAACTGTTCCAACAAGAGGTCAGAAGATGTTTATTCTGTGACTAAAAATGACAACCCTGCCAGGTAATTAGTGGACATGAGAAAATGATCAGAGGAGATCCAACTCAATTAAATTGCGCTGAGACAACTGGTGAAAAACAAACACATCCCACATGCTCACCTTCACTGTCTAGGCCACTCATGTTGCTATTTAAATTACAAAATTGCAGCACTCAAAGTCATTTGTACTGAACACAGTGTCATTCTAGCAGGCATCTCACCCACTGAATGTCACAGCATTTTTCAAGGTCAGTCATAATGATTGAGAGAACAAACTAAACTATAATAAAGCTCTACAAGTTGAAACTACAAAGCAGATGTAAACACTTGAAATGTTGCCACAGATCTGTCTAGAAAAATCTCATTAAACTCATCTGCATTTCTTCTTATTAAATCCCTAAGTATTAAACTGGTCATTAAAACAACCAAAGTGACTCTTTTGTGAGTCTTCTCGTCTTTAGAGATGTCAGTCATGGCCGTGTGGTAATTTGTGCTTTGTGCAATGAACCCACGCAGGAAGTCAGTAAAAATACCACTGTAAATGGTCAGAGCGAGTCATACTGCTTGCACATATCCTTGATTCCTGTTATATAAAGTCAGTAAAATAGATATTCACACAGAGCCGGCGCCAGACCATGACTAACAGGGGGGCACGCGACATCTAACAAGGGGGCATACAATTAGCAACAATAACTTGCAAAAACGAGGCATAAAAAAAACCAATACAGTGCAAGCGCATACTCATACAACTGGCACAGACTGTCAGCTCATTTCCCGTAAAGAAAATCACAAAAATCATTATTACCAACAAAACAAGTAACACATTTAAGCGTGCGTAAATAAAATAAAGGCATTACCTTTTAAAAAAGCTGAAGGCGGCGCGTGCGAACATTAAACCTCCTTAAAACGGTGTCCTTCCATTCGGTCGTGCATTTTCGAGTAAGATCTCTCTCAAAGGCCAGCTGTACTAACTGGGCCTTCCGTTTGTGAAGCATTGAGCGTCTGTGGTCGCTAAAAACATTGCGCAGAGAGGAGAAAGAATTCTCACACATCGCTGTAGAAGCACCGAAAGTCAGAGCATGTTTAAATGCAGTCAGTACACTGGGCATCGTTTGCAGAGCTTTGTGGTATTTGGAGAGAATTAATTTTGTGGTCCAGTTGTCCCCCTCTGTTTTCGATTCCTTTTGCGACCTCAAAAAGTTTTTCGCAACTTCAAACTCTGCATAACAAATTGATGATTGTGTCAGGTCCATTATGCATTTCACAGTCTCAGGATCCAGAAATAAATCACTCTCTGGATCAAGCACAGCCAGTGCGCGGTATAAATGTGAGTTTTGTTCACTAAATCTCTGATCCATTTCTCCAACCACTGAATCTACAGTGCTGTAGTACAGTCTCTTGAGTTCTGTTTCTACGTCATCCTCTCTTTGACCCGTTGTTTCTTCCACCAAGTAATCGTCCATATTCTTGTTTCCCGTGCGTCTTCGCTTTGGGGTCGTGGATTTCGGCAGCGCATTGGCAGCAGCCCTGGCTTTCTCCCACACTTTTGTAAATCCCTCAACACAACGAAGTTTCTGCATGCACACTTTTGCACTGGTCACAATGCTCAGACCTGTCCAAAGGTCAGTGTCCTCCCTCTGCAGAAGCTTATTTGGTGGATCCAACAATGCGAGCACTTCGTGCACAAGGTTCGCAATGAACAAGAAGCTGGGTGTAGATATCTCTCTCAGCAGGCCAACAGCTTCCATTCGCAGCTCTGGACCATGGGCTCTTACAGAGTCAATTTCAGTCAGAAGAGATGTGATCTCTTCGAAGTTGTTCAGAATGACGGAGACGGTAGCTAAATGGCCTGTCCACCTTTGTTCAAGAAGCCGTTTGAGGCGCTCACCCTTGTAGTGCACAGCTATTGTGGGCTTCTTACAATATTTGTACAAGGCGTTACAAACGTTAAAAAAATCCATCACAGCTGCCTCGGCTGACATGGCGTGCACTACAACTAAATGTAACTGATGATTAAGACAGTGAACATAAGGGATATTCTTATTAAGTTTTTCTTGTAACAGCTTCTGGACTCCACCAATCTTTCCTGACATCAGCGATGCACCATCATATACTTGGCTAAGAATCTTTGATGGGTTAAGTCCAGCTTTGTTTAGCTCTGCTAAAATGGTATCTGTCAGTGTCCGGGCATCACCCATTTCAGCAGTAGCTACGGTTAACAGGCGCTCCGCTACTTCGTAGGACTCGCTCTCATTCACAAACCGAATGACAATTGATATATTTTCGCAGCCTGTAGGGTCGCGGGTACCATCTACCTTTAATGTGTAATAGGAGTCACCCACTTCTTTCACGATAGCCTCAGTTACCACTTCACTTAGTAAACTTATGATCTCATTTTGAATATCATGACAGGTATACGTGGCATTTCGAGGAAGCGTTTTCACTGCGTCAGCCAAAAGGGGATCCTTTTTTATTGTGTAGTCCAGCAATGAAAGAAAAAGGCCGCTGCCTCCCTCAGACATGTTGTCAAAAGCATCCAATTTTCCCCGTAATGGCAGCTGATTTTCCACCAGAAAGCCAATAACGTCTATTATGGAGGACACGGTAGTACCGGTTCTTTTGCAGTTGGTCTGCGTTTAAAAGAGTGGAGATCTCTTTTCCGCTGCTTACACGTCTTTCTCTTTCCTTCCACATTGCGTATGAAGAAAGGTGCTCTTTAGAAGTTTGGTGTTTGTGAAATCCTCGGTCTGTTTCATTGGCATTCTTCCAGTTACGGTAGCCAGCGTTCACAAACGCATCCACACGGCTCGTGCCAACATTAAATTTACGACAGCAAAAGCAAAACGCAGAATCAGCTTTTACGCTGTACTCAAGCCAGTCTCGATTAATGTACCAAGTAGACACAAAAGCACGTTTTTTGCCACCGAACATGCGTGCAGGGTATTGTTTTAATTTTACTTGATTGGGTTGATCGATCCCGAGATCATCCACGGCCTGTAGATTTGAAAATTCCGCCTCGGCTCCATTAGCCCCAGTCTCCGAGTTTGAGCCAACAGGTGTTTCCGTGATGTCAGATTGAATAGGCGGTGCTGGCTGAAAAGGCAGAGTGATCGTAGTACATTCTAAATCTGAAGAAGGCCTTGCAGAAGTAGAACTGACGAGCCATTTTCTAATATCCATATTTTATGCGATCCATAAAATGTTGTGAAAAAAACACATTGCTTGCTAGCATCAAGGCTTTACTCCATGTACACATGCTAAAGACGCAATGACGCATGAGACGCCGCAACGCAACCAATCAGAGAAACAAGTCTCTTTTCATAAAAAAATAAACACACATCAGCTGTAGTTTCTTATTTTTATTACATTAAAAATCATGGACCATTCGATGCTTAATTTATTTTAATTATTCTTGATATATATTAAATGAATTAAAAATTGTGTAGGGTGGGCACAACAACCTCTTTGGGGGGGCACGGCCCGCGAGTGCCCCCCCTTAACGCCGGCACTGTGCGTGCAGGGTATTGTTTTAATTTTACTTGATTGGGTTGATCGATCCCGAGATCATCCACGGCCTGTAGATTTGAAAATTCCGCCTCGGCTCCATTAGCCCCAGTCTCCGAGTTTGAGCCAACAGGTGTTTCCGTGATGTCAGATTGAATAGGCGGTGCTGGCTGAAAAGGCAGAGTGATCGTAGTACATTCTAAATCTGAAGAAGGCCTTGCAGAAGTAGAACTGACGAGCCATTTTCTAATATCCATATTTTATGCGATCCATAAAATGTTGTGAAAAAAACACATTGCTTGCTAGCATCAAGGCTTTACTCCATGTACACATGCTAAAGACGCAATGACGCATGAGACGCCGCAACGCAACCAATCAGAGAAACAAGTCTCTTTTCATAAAAAAATAAACACACATCAGCTGTAGTTTCTTATTTTTATTACATTAAAAATCATGGACCATTCGATGCTTAATTTATTTTAATTATTCTTGATATATATTAAATGAATTAAAAATTGTGTAGGGTGGGCACAACAACCTCTTTGGGGGGGCACGGCCCGCGAGTGCCCCCCCTTAACGCCGGCACTGTATTCACAGAAAGTCTTCATTGACATTCTATTGGATTTACTGACACTATCAGATTCATTGAAGTTTATGAAGGCCAAACCATCTTCACAAAACCAAATACTGGAGGGAATAAAGTGTATGCTGTTAATAATACAAGCCCTTGAAAATTACTGAGGCATCAGTTAAGCTTTCCAATGGAAAAAACAAAAACACACATTTAAAAAGAAAACTTTAATAACTTTTTATGTGATAATTTAGTACATGCAATTAAAGCACAGCAGGGTCAAGATGTACAATAGTCAAAAAATCCACACATGTAGTGACAAAGAGATCTCAGAACCTCTTGTGACTAGAATTAGGTGCATTTGGCTACTTAAGAAAGTTAAGACAAATTTAACTCTGGAGGCGATAAAGTGTATGCTGTTTATAATAAAATGCCCTGAAAATTACTGAGGCATCAGTGAAACCTTTCAAGAAAAAGTCTTCGAAGAAAAAAAGCATTTAATGTTACTGTAGAAATTCAGTTATACTAAGGAAACTTTCACAACTTTTCATTTTATGATTTAGTACATTTAGGTTTTATAGACAGGGCTTTGGTTATGCTAGGATTAGCCCATATTTCAATCAGGACATTTAAGTAACTTTTATAAACGTGCCTTAGATAAAAAAAAAAAACTACTGGTGTGCATCTTGAGACAAAACAATGAAACTGACATATTTCTTACAGTTAAAACCACCCAGACATTAATTTTAGTCTGGAACTAGCCTTTATATGAAACCAGAGGTAAGTTCAGAGCAATGGTTTAAGTCAGGATTTAACTCTAAATGTAAATCAAATGTGCAATTAAAGCACAGCGCAGTCAAAATGCACAATAGACAAAAAAAAAAAAGCCCCATCTAGATATGTAGTAACTTCTCAAAACCAGTGGTGACTAGAATTGGGTGTATTTGGCAACATGAGAGAGGTAAGATAAATTTTACTCATTCAGTCAAAGATCAGCTTTCAAGAGCAATAACCAATACAAAAGAAGATGGTGATCTCACATGATCCATCTCCAGTGACAAAAAGAAAATTGATCCTTGCTGTTACCAATTTCCCAATTTTATATGACATGTCTCTGACCATGCACAGGGACACTTTTAAGAAAAGTGAAAAATGGAAAAGCTTGTCTGAGATCATGAGAAGTTTAAATTACTGAACAGCCTGTAAAATGAGCAAATAAATAATCTGGCTGTTAAATAATTTGTAATAACATGTGCTACATATATAAAAGCAAGCAAAACCAAAATTCATCAGATGTAGTGAAAACACGTACCATTACTATGCACCTCCCTGATATTTTAAAAAATATTTTTGATTGTGAAGAAACAGTTTGTATGCCACACAACCACAGAAAAAAAACAATGCTTGGACAAGGCATAAGACACAGTCCTATTGCTTGGGCAGTAAATGGTACAGATGCTCAGGTGGATGCAACCAATTCCAACAGAGAGAGAAAATGGAAAAAATCAAAGCTGAAAGAAAAAGGAAGATGTTAAAAAGACAACTATGGAAGTAAAAAGCACTACTGTTATGTGGGATTTAAAAACAGAAATGTGAAAATTGCCTTTTTGGTGAGAGTACTTACATGAATTATTCAGTAAATTTACATTACTTAACCTGTTAAAAGGTTAGTTCACCCAAAAATAAAAAAATTATGTAATTAATGACTCATCCTCATGTCATTCCACACCAGTAAGGCTTTCATTCATTTTTAGATCACAAAATAAGGTGTTTTGGATTAAATCCAAGAGCTTTCTGACCCTGCGTAGACAGCAGTGGCACTTTCAAAGCCCAGAAAGGTAGTAAAGATATCAATAAAATAGTCCATGTGACCAAATAGTCCATCAGTCCAAACGTAATGTTATGAAGCTACAAGAATACTTTTTGTGTACCAAAAAAACCCAAAATAATTATTTTATTCAACAATTTCTTCTATTCCGTGTCAGTCTTTGACCAGCATTCTTGCCTTGTTTACATGCAAAGGAAGATGTGTTCTGAAGATGAACAAAGGTCTTACGGGTTTGGAACAACGTGACTCCTTCTAGTTGAGAGTTTCAAGTCGTCTTTTATTTCCTGAAGCAAATTAGAAATAACACAGCTTAGGAAATGATACGTTCAAATAATGTGTTCTTCTGGCATTCTAAATAAATTAATAAGTGTGGGAAAAAATCCCATCACTTTTATCACATGCTCTCTGTTCTCTGTGGTGCCTCCTCCTAGCAATAACAATTGCAGCCATTTCAAGCGCAAAATAGTTTAAGACATGCTTTTTGGACATTAAATAATGGCGCAAATACCAGTAATTTGACGAGCGTAAACGTTAGTAAATCACGTCTGAAATGGAAACTCCTACAAATGAATTTTGAATAAGGTCAGGTGGGAAAATAACTGTGTCCACGCCTTTTCAGTGCTAATTCTTCACTGGGCGTCTTTAGTAAATCCTAACAGTACTTTTTTAACGCCAAAAGACAGTTTGTGTTGGCGCAAAAAAACACATCATTCACACTGAAAAAAAAATCAAGGTCTACAGACATATTTTTTTTTTTTTTTTTAACTTCTAATTTAATCTTGACCACATCCCTACACCTAAACCTAACCTTACCCATGAGTAATCCCTAAAATAAGAGGAAATGATAGATGAATGACACTGATGTACAAGCACGAAACACTGACTGTAAGCCTAAACTTTCAACTTTCAAATCTGATTGGTGAATCACAATGCTGTTCCAGGGTCAACAAAGATGTTGATCCAGGAACATGTCGTACTTGGTAAAATCAGGTTCTGCGTACAGAAGTCTCTCTTCCATAACATCGCAACCCATCATCATCTCATCATCAGCACAAACCTTTCCATCAATCTGAAGCAACCAACTGGCACAAATACATCGCTAATGCTAATAATCTTTGCCACCCATCACTAAATAATTCCTTCTACTAAGCTTGTCCTTGGGGCTGCTGGATGATGATGATGGGACAGCTGTTGTGGATGATTCAGAGAACATGCCTCTCTGCTCCCCATCATTTTCTTGCAATTGACAGTATCTTGGAAAACCTGCCATATACAGTACCCTATTTTTACACACTCAATATTATATATCAGTGTAAAATTTTGGTCCGTTTCAGTTATTTGTCATTTGACGGACACTTTTTAATCCAAAACATATTAAACACACACTTATGACAGGGACAGTCACCTTGAAGCATTCTGGGGTTAAGCACTTTGCTCAAGGGCACAATGATGGTTCTATATTAATCACCACTTCCAAGGTCTGAACATACAACTGTTGGTTTAACAGCCAAAATCTCAAGCCATTACAAGTGTATCCCCATCAACTAGAAAGGATAGCAATTGCCTAGTTGGCCATAGCACGACAGCAACAATGCAGCGTCAGAATGGCACAGCTAGATGTTTAGCAACCCAATCAGAAATTGAACGTGGGAGTCATATCATGAATATTGTACCATTACAGAAACCCTGTGGGTTGTAAAACAGCCTAGGAGGATTTACGTGTCAACAGTTTTGACAGAAAAATCCAGACAAGTCATTATTTAAGGTAAGGCACTACAGGCAAAACCACTGTTTTTATTTTATTTATTTTACACTGTACACTGGTTTTGGACTACACTGCTTTCAAAACATGTCTTATGTCAGGAAAGAAAACATCCAAAATACACATAAGTGTTTATTTTATGACACTATATATTTGCAGTTGTAGATTTAAATTGTAATACATCTTTAAATGCTGTTTCTCTCTCTCTCTCTCTCTTTTAAATAAAAGAGACATCTTAAAATCCCTTCTGTAAAAACCTTGTTTTGTAATTTGTCAACAAAATGAAACAAAATATCTGAAACTGTTTATGCAATGTTCAGCTTTTTGATCTGGAAAGGTATTCAAATTAATGCATATTTAACAACAAAATTCATCATTTGCAAATTTAAACATGCAGTGCCATTCAAAAGTTTTTTAATGTTTGTTAAAGGGGTCATCGGATGCCCATTTTCCACAAGTTGATATGATTCTTTAGGGTATTAATGAAAAGTCTATAATATATTTTGGTTAAAAATTCTCGATGGTAGTGTAAATCAACACCCTTTGTACCTTGCCAAAATCAGCTCTGCAAAAATCATCCCATTCTGAGGGATTGTTCCTTTAAATGCAAATGAGCTCTGCTTTCCCCGCCCTGCCTCTCTCTACTTTCTGTGGAGTGACATGCCGCTCCGAGATATTGTTGATTATTAAAAAACTTATACTCACGTCTGCTGTAGGTGAAGCTGGATCACAAATAATTTGCACATAGATGCATTTATGTAGATTGGGAGGTGCATTCCCTTCACAAACAAATGTAATCCACTTCAGCGACTCAAATGTCGAGAGTAAATGACGACCACTATATTCATTATTACATCCAGCAACACAACACCTCAGTCGCTCAGTCAGAGATATTCTTGTCTAACTTACATCCCTGCTCCGGCAACGAAACAATGGAGGTCGGACTGTTACCACTGATCTGAGGTAAGACGCTCATGTCAATCAACTATCGTGGGAGCGGCCTCGGTCAGTGTGATGCTCAGGCATCTGAGAATGGCTCGATTTGAAAAAAGGGATATTATTTTTACAGAATAATTAAAAACCACTGCATGGATTTTTATCATTATATGGTAGATTTGTACATACACTGCCGACACACATTAATGTTTAAACAACATGTAAAAGTTAAGTTTGCATCCGATGACCCCTTTAAAGAAGAAAATCCCTAACTTTTGTAATTGTGTAAATTTCAGAAAATGTGTACTGTACTGTGATTAATCAACATGGGGATTCACTAATGGTGTCTTGCCCTAAAACCGTTGCATGCTGTATTTATCAAATCATGGTTGTTGGACACTGCAAATATGCAAATCAAGGCCTGTTTACACCAAGACAAATGTGCTGTACAAAAAATTTGGTGTGATAAATACATTTTCCCCAGGGTTGTACACCCAGAGCCACTGATGTTACATGAGCTCATCGGCAAATGTCTTTGCTAAGAGAGTAGCTATGTTTCCATCCAAAGTTCTGAATAATACTGCAATATTGTATAAAACATTTGCAAATAAAGCACCGTTTTCCTTCAGTGTGTTTAAGAGAACAAAATATTCACTTCCTAGGAAACTGGTGCAACGTATCAGTAATAAAATAATAAAAAGTCACTTCAGCCGTGGAAGCCTATTACCTTTTTTCCTGCATAATAAATTACTTGTGCCTCAAAGCATGCAGATGAAATGCAAAAACAAACGCTGCCATGTTATCTTACATTCAGAGGTGGATGAGACAGTTCTGGGAGGTAATTATTCCAGATCATTTTGATTAAAGACTTTGGCTTAGGCATTTCAGTTTTTTTTTTATTTATTTATTTTTTTTCAGTGTATCTGGTAAATGTGCTTTCATTGTACTCAACTACATGGATGGAAACATAGCAAAATGAGAAATTGACTCTAGTCTCTTTTGTATTTGGTGTTTTTTTGAAAATACCACAGCGAATAGAGAAATCTGAATCTCAGCATCTTCAGCCGTAGGCAGTGAAACTCCCCAGACAGATCCTTAAGAGATCCTTTAAATGATATATAAACAAATGACAAAAGAATTGTGTTTGGTTCAACTGCCGTCACAGTGTACGCAGCCAAACAAGCAGCAAAAAGCAATTCAGCCATAATAACGCTTGGAGTGTTTCCCTCTGGTATCCATCAGCTTTTACAATCCCTTGTGCACTCAAGTATCCACACCAAAACAAATTAGCTAGAATGTGTGATGTACATGCAACATTTATCTCAAAGAACCGTTCCCTTAAGCTTTGACATATCCTAATGAATAGAAGTTGCTGAAAAGCCCCAGGATGACAGTTAGTCTTTTTTTTGACTCTTGAAATTACACAGTGGTAATGTTCAGGTGAACAGGTCATTTCATTATGTTGGCCACATATAAAATCACTCCAGTCATAATTACAAGGATCAGCATGATAATCATGGTAATTCTACCAATGCTATGGGTCAAATCAACTTAAATCCACCCATTGAGGCTTTAATAGCAGTAAAAAGATATCATTTATTTTTGATCTAATGTATTTAAATGCTATTTGTTTTCTTTTGAAATCTCAAGCCATTAATATTTCACATGCGCACAATTGTGGCTGACACTGTGGAGGCATCAATTAGACGACCTCCCAGTCGTGCTATTCCTTTCCACAAGTGTAAACCTCTATCCTCTCCCATAGGGATGGGATTTCACCGCACTGACAACCAGGTGTTAATTTATTTCACAATAGCCTGCACAGCACGATGCCCTCGACTCCGACTGGCCCTCAAAACATACAATTAGTAATTCCTGCCTCTCACATGCTGCCGGGGTGGGGGCATTATTGATGTTCTTTTTGTTTAAGGCTCAAATCTGTATGCACGATTAAAAATGGATGTGTTTGAAGTCTGACAGATCAAACCAGATTAGGGCAGTGAAGGTTTGATGGTGTGAAGCCCCAGCAATCTACAAAGCCAGATGCAACATATGGGAAATACGAATCACATCATAAGAAGACTATGTCATGTTTGGCTTGTTCTGGGAGGCCTGTGCATTCAATGGGGCTGCAAGATAAAGATGATAAAAAAAAGTAGTTTCAAAAGTCAGGAACCACTATTAAAAATGCTGCTTTTTTCCCTCTAATATAACTCTATAAAGCCGACTCTACAATATCACTTTTGAATTTCTAAGTCCTCTAAATAAACATGATAAAAACTTTTTTGAAAAACTTGTTGTACACTACAGTCTACTACATGCCTTCTTTTATCTGACTGATACTTTATCATTTTTAACAAGTGAAGGCATTTTATAATTCTAATTATACTACGGTGCTGTTGAATGCTTAAATCTGATTGGCTGACAAACATTCAAAGGTGTGCTATAATTTTCAATAAAGCACAAGGCTGAAGTAGTTCCAGACAGGTCTTGACTGCATTACATGTCCATGTCACTTTGCCAAATGATTTCAGTTATTTCAAAGGTCCTTACAGTGTACAACAGCAAAATAACCAAAACACACCACGACACTAGGCAAGCAAATAAATACAGAAAACAATAGAATAAAAACGGCAAATTATTTTGATGTTTTTGCCAGATAACTACGTTTTATTATGTACAGAAAACATACTCTATAATTATCCTGCTCTGACGATAATCAGTAAAATAGTTTAGCAACTTAAAAGCTACAAGTTAGTTTTACTATTAGTAGAAACACTGCTGCTGAACACTGTTGAGAGATGCACAGACTCAGGTCATTCACACACACACACTAAATCTCTCTCTCTGTGTGTCTAATAACTTCATTATTAACTCCATTAGTCTGGTATCATCGTCTTAAGCCTTCCACACACTGCACAATTTTAGCAATCTAGATTATCAGATTATCTAAATTATCTAACCTAGATTATTGCTGATCACACTGTGTGATACTGTGCACAGTTTTAAGTTTTAGTGCCAAGTCGCATTGATTTTATATCACATTTTTATTGGCTGATCAGTAAAACACACACTGTGCAATGATCAGGCTGAATTTCTGACACTGCCAGAAAATGATTATAAGCTATCTTTGCTTGCACACCGTGATAACGGCCGTCCTTGAACCTTTTTCACTGTATGACATAGGACCACAAATTAGGAGCCACGATCACAGAAATATAATTTCTCAATGGAGAGGCGAGACGTCACGGGTGGGTGACATCATAAACCAGGAAGCTTAAAAGCAGCTCAAAATTCAGCTTCTGTCATTCAGCAAAGCACTGTGTGTGTGTGTCTGTCGTGTTCTGCTTTTTAGTGGCAGTTTGCACAATTTTATTTTGAGAACACAATGTCTAAAGAGGCGAAAAAGTCAGATAGCAAACCACGTTACAGGCAGTGTGTTCCTCCTTGCTCACGCTGCATCCCAAGCAGGGATACACACAGCATGTGTGTGGTTTGGTTGGGAGCGGATCATGCAGAGTCGGCTCTCGAGGGAGCTGCCCGACTGCCCGCATTACGAACGGCTTTTCCTGCATGCTCTCCGCTCCCGGAAGGCTCTCTTCAAGGAGGAAGCCTTCGCTAGCATTCCCTCGTGGGTCTGGCCCCGCTTCCACCGAGGTGGCATGGCAGCTGCACTCGTGGGGTGTGCAGCTGGATCTGCTGGAGGGAATGGAGACGGGTGACCCCCATCTCCTTCCTCATACAGTAGATCTGGGGCTCGTTCTCAGGGATCGGAAGCCCGCTCTGCGGTTTCTTCCCGCCCGGGAACGGCTCCACATAGGTTTATGTTCCACATAAACGGACACCGCCAGCAGGACCCAGTTAACTGCCTAGTTGGTACAGTGCTGGAGTTTCTGCAGGATCGGTTTTCCGCAGGGTTAGCCCACTCCACCCTAAAGGTCTAGGCCTACCACGCCCCACTGGGTGGCGCCTCAGTGGGTAGGAACCCCCTCGTTACACGTTTCCTCCGCGGTGCGCTGAGGCTGAGGCCCCCGGTACAACCTCGGGTCCCTGTTTGGGACCTCGCTGTGGTGTTAGAGGATCTTTGTAGGCCCCCTTTTGAGCCTATCGAAGAGTCTTTAGATCATTATCTGACTATTAAGACGGCCCTTCTTCTGGCATTAACATCTCTAAAGAGAGTAGGATGCGTATGTCCACAGAGCTGCCATGTGGAGAAGGGCGGACCAGTTATTTGTTTGTTATGGACCACTAAGAGGGGTCTCCCTGCTTCCAAGCAGACCCTCAGCCGCTGGATCGTGGATGCCATCACTCTAGCCTATGAGTCCTCGGGCCTTCCCTCTCCCTTGGGGGTCAAGGCCCACTCTACCCGAGGCATCCGAGGTTCCTGGCAGGTGTCCCAATGCAGGACACCTGTAACACTGCGGGATGGTCCATGCCCCTAACCTTCGTCAGGTTCTATGACTTAGAACCTTAGAAGTAGACTTGCTCTAGCACACACTAGGCAGGGACTTGGAATTATGGTGGCGTGGGCATATTGTTCCCCATAGCGTTTGACACAGCTCGAGTTCCTAAAGGGGAACACCTCAGGTTACGTCTGTAACCATGGTTCCTGAAGTTCCTGCGTCTTGGGCCATACTTCTGGCATTCCTGTGAGCGTTTGCTTCTTCCTTGAAGCTGAATGCCGGTTCCGGCGCACATGCTTTTAAGCTTCCTGGTCTATGACGTCACCCGCCCGTGATGTCTCGCCTCTCCATTGGACTGATTACACATGTGATTCAGAGTGTGGTCGCGCTGAAGGCGTTCCCCATAGCGTTTGATGCAGCATCTCGTTCCCTTTGGGGAACCATGGTTACAGACGTAACCTGAGTCGATTTTTCTCCATATAATGGACTGATATGGTGCCCCAAGTTTGAACTTCCAAAATGCATTTTAAATGTGGCTTCAAACGATCCCAAATGCGGTTGTAAACGATTCCAGCCGAGGAAGAAGCGTCTTATCTAGCGAAACGATCAGTTATTTTATTTTCAAAAATGCACTTTAAATACTTTTTAATCACAAATGCTCATCTTGTCTTGCTCTCCCTGTGAGAGCAAGGTAACTCTGTGTATTCTAGTTTAAGACAGTTAGGGTATGTATTTCTCCCTCAACTTCAATAATAATTTCAAACTCATCCTACCATCGCTGCAGAAGTACCAACCCAGTTATTGCAAAGTGAACATGCAAAGAAGATCAAACACCCTTAACAAAAAAGGTAAAACAGTGATATAGGATGATTTTAAAGTTGAGGGAGAACAAGAGATGGGAGTTTTTTGACATACCCTAACTGTCATGAACCGGAAAAAAAACAGGTCAGGAAGAGCAAGACAAGATGAGTGTTTGACATTAAAATGTATATAAATTATATTATTTTTATGAAAATAACCAATCATTTTGCTAGATAAGACCCTTCTTCCTCGGCTGGGATCATTTACAACCGCATTTAGGATCGCATTTGGGATTTAAACTGCATTTTGGAAGTTCAAACTCGGGGCACCACATTAGTTCATTATGCAAAGAAAAATCCTGAAATGTTTTCCTCAAAAAACATCATTTCTGTACGACTGAAGAAAGAAAGACATGAACATCTTGGATGACAAGGGGATGAGTAATTAACTGTAAATTGTTGTTCTGGAAGTGGAGTTCTCCTTTAACTATTCAACTTAAAATGAATGGGGGGGTTCATCAAGAAAATATTTTTGGTCAAAGTTGGTTGGCTGAATCTTCAGTTTGAGAATTTCTGCTCCAGTGGATCCAGAAAATGACAAAGCAGTTTTTAAAATAATAGCCTGCTTTGCTCCTATTGACTAGACAGATACAGAAATCATGACATCTACTTTAATTATGCAAGAGATGTTATGATATACTTTTTTCAGTAAGTTTATATCAAATATTTAAAAAAATGTTTATTAAAAAAGATTATTTTCATCATGACATATTTTAATGACTGTTCTTTTTGAAAAATAAATCACTTTACTTTGACAAATGAAGATTCATCCATCATTTTTTTTTCTTTGGAAGAATACATTTATATCACCAATCCCCAAAAGACCAAATGAACAAGACACTCATTCATTTGTACTTCTCACCTCCTTATATCTGAAGAAGGAAAGCTTTGGCCCATTTTCATTACTTTCCCCCCCAGTGCCTTGGTTGAAGGAAAGGGCTAAGTGGGCTTTTTAAGAGCTTCATGACATTCAGCAAAATAGCTTGGTGTGGGGGCCATCCATTTACTGCAGTTATAACATCACAGCAGTGTACAACGCGATCTACCTCAAGTGCTATTACCATTTTATTCTCATTTTCTGTTTGAATGTGCTGTGAAGTGAATCATTGCGCCTGTGGTACAGTAAATACACAGCAAAACAAAGCTCTTGGATAACTGTGACCTTCAGATGAATTTTTCAACAGACTGAAAATGTCAAAACATGTTAAATTATACTTCTTAATGAAGATGTAACATACTCATGTTTTGGAGGTGTAAATCAGTTACACAACAGGTGCTTTATTGGTACTTGGCAGTGATAATATCAGCGGGAAATACTGTTTGACATATAGCCTACCATATTTTACGTATTTACATTGTACTTCAAGATACAGTTGAGGTCAAAAGGTCAAAATGTTAATTATTTTACCAAAATAAAAGGGATCATACAAAATGCATGTTATTTTTTTATTTAGTACTGACCTGAATAAGATATTTCACATAAGTTTAAATATAGTCCACAATAGAAAATAATAGTTAAATTATTATATTATTATTATATTATATCCACAGCTGTGTGTTTCTGTTGTTGTTGGGTTTTTGTTTTGTTTTTGTTTGTTTTTTTGTTTTGTGATAGTTGTTCAGGAGTCTCTTGTTTGTCCTGAACAGTTAAACTGCCCACTGTTCTTTAGAAAAATTCTTGAAGTCCCACAAATTATTTGGTTTTTCAGCATTTTTGTGTATTTAAACCCTTTCCAACAATTTCCAATATCATATTTTTTCATTTAGTATTGCCCTTCAAAAGCTACAGAAGATACTTTCATGTTTCCCAAACGACAAAATAAGTTAATTTTACCATAATCTTGAAATTCAAAAAGTTTTCACCCTCCAGCTCTTAATGCATTGTGTTTCCTTCTGAAGCAGAAAGGATTCAAATACACAAAACAGCTGAAAACCCGAAGAATTTGTGGGACCTGAAGAACAGTGGGTAGTTTAACTGTTCAGGACAAACAAGGGACTCATGAACAACTATCACAACAAAAATATATAATAATAATAATAATAACAGCTGTGGATCATTCAGGTAATAACACAATATTAAGAATCAAGTGTATGTGAACTTTTGAATAGGGTCATTTTTATAAATTCAACTATTATTTTCTCTTATGGACTATATGTAAATGTCTTTTATGTGAAATATCTTATTCAGGTCAGTACTAAATTAAAAATGACATGCATATGTATGATTCCTCCTATTTTGGTGAAATAATTTATAAGGGATCACCCCTGACAGTCTTGTCTGTATTGTCTTTCTTTCATGTTTCTATGTTTGTGTTGTGTCTGAGCACGTGGCTTTGTCTTTGTTGTTGTCTGCCATGTACTCCTCTTGTCCTGCCTCCTTGTTTCCTGTCACCAGGCCTCCTTGTTTAGTCCTCGTTTGTCTAAGCGTTGTCACCTGTTCCCCTCTTGTTTGGTCCTCATCTGTCTGATTGTTCTCACCTGCTCCCTTATCTGCCACACAGCTAGACCTGAGCTGTGAGAGCACGTGTGTGGAGTGGTTGAGCCCTGTGTTCTTGTCAGGACATCGCTGCTATTATCCGCTGCATCATCCTGGAGGACCCGACTCTTGTCCCGAGTCCAGCAGTTCCTGGAGTGTCAAGTCCAATGACTTTTTCGAAACAACTTACTAGTCATGTCACGTCATGCCCTCAGAGACTGTTTCTGCCCATCCTGTCACATTGCCAGAGGCCTCCTGACAGTTTATGCCTGTTCTTATGGCCAAGAAGACCTTTCCCAAGCCAGCTTCAGAGGATGATATTTCAGTCAAGCCTGTCTCAGTCACTTCAGTTCTAGTCAAGCCCACCCCAGTCACTCTGGATCCAGTCAAGCCGATTCCAGTCACCTCAGATACAGTCAAGCCTGCTTCAGTCCGGACCCAGTCAAGTCCGCTCCGGTCACTCCAAAGCCAGAGTCAACTTCTGCCTTCCCTGCGTCAGTTACCTTCACTACTGTTATCCAGGAGCAAGTTGTGTCAACCACAGTCAATGAAGATTACACCAGATGTCTGAGTCTGCTAAGTCAACCTCTGTCTTCAAGGAATCAACTAAGTCATCTGTCAAGTCTGTCAAGTCTAATCTGTGAATCTGTCAAATCTAATGTCGTCCCTCAGTCTACAAGGTCTGTTCCCAAATTGTCACAATCGGCCGGATCAATTCCTATCTCTGCTGAGACGACCAAGGTCGCTGCCTCCCCGCCTGTGTTGGCTGAGTTAGCTACAGATACTACAAAGGCGGTAAAGCATGCGGCTTCAATCCGTCAGACGCAGAAGAAGATGGCCCATACTGTGCAGTCTAATACCCTTCCTGTTTTGTCTACCGATCCTATGCTAATGAATCCGGTCCTGTCCAAAGACTGTGTTCCTGCCAGTCATGTCATGTTATGTCATATCCACAAGGGCTTTTCCTGAGCGGACTGCCACTCCTGTCATGGCCACAGAGGCCGATGCAGAGGCTTTCATCTTGTCTGTCCTGGCCACAGAGGCCACTTCCAAGCAGCCTGTTTTCCCAGTAATTTCCAAGGATGCCATTCTCACCAGTCAAGTCTAAGAACGCTCCTGCAATCATGTAAAGTCAACAAAAGTTACTGTAAATCAAGTAATGTCCACAGAGGACATTCCTGAACAGCCCACTCTCACTGTGTTGGCCACAAAGGTCAGTCAAGCGACTCCCATACAGCCCGTTATGGTCAAGGAGGCCATGTCTGAAACTCTTGCTTTTGTGTCCCCAGAGGCTGCTCATGAGCGGCCTGCGCTTAGCGCTTTGGCCATGGAGGCCATTCCAGAGGCTCTTATCCAGCCCGTTATGGCCATCTCCGAGCACCCCGCTCTCCCAGCTGCAGACATGGAAACCATTCCCAAACTGCCAGTTGTCTTGGCCGCTGAGGCCTTTTCTGTCAGTTTCCGCCTTTTCCGCCAACTCTTGTCAGTCTACTCTTGTCCACAAGAGAGATTCTTGCTACCCTTGCCATGGCCACCAAGTGTGAAATGCCTGAGGCGGAGCCTCCAGAGTTCGCTCTGGAGAGTGCAGTCCCTGAGCCCACTTCAGAAGAAGCTCTTACAGAGCCCACTGCAGAGAGAATTGTTCAAGAGCCGGCTCCAGAGAGCGCTATAGCAGTGCCTGCTATTGAGGAGATAGTTCCTGAGCCCGTTCCAGAGAGAGCAGTCCATGAGCCCACTATGGAGGAAACTGTTCCCAAGCCCGCTCCTGAGAGAGCAGTCACAGTGTTGGCTCCAGCCCCTGAGTACGCTCCAGTGCTGGCTCTAGTTGTTTCATGGCCAGTTTTGGACTTTAACATCCGCTTGTGTTGTGTCTGAGCACATGGCTCTGTCTTTGCTGTTGTCTGCCATGTGCTCCTCTTGTCCTGCCTCCTTGTTCCCTGTCACCACACCCCCTTGATTAGTACTCATTTGTCTAGGTGTTGTCACCTGTTCCCCTCTTTTTTTGGTCCTCGTCTGTCAAATTGTTCTCACCTGTTCCTCATGTTCTCTGTTCCTTTTATATTGTTCTCCCTTTCCCTTTTGTTTGGCCATTTTGTTGTACAACTTCACTGCGTTTGCTAGTTTGTCTGTCTTACAGTCAGTAGTGCATTGTTTTTGTCGCTTTGCAACCTTGTGTCTTGTCCTGTCCTGTCCTGTCCTGTCCAATCCTGTCTTGCAGGCTGAGCTCCTGGTCTGCTCCCTTATCTGCCACACAGCTAGACCTGAGCTGTGAGAGCATGTATGTGGAGTGGTTGAGCCCTGCTAACTTCAGGCCTCCAGCTGCGCTGCCTTCACTGCTCTCTAACCTTCTGCCACCCTGGGCTGGACTCAGCGGCCGCTTTCTCTCAGCCTGCTAACCCCTGTGCCTTGTTGTTACCTACTGTTTGGATTGTGTTCACCACTCCCCTCCTCACCACCTTTTGTGTCCCGTCAGTAATTTCTGTCAATAAACCTGATAACACTCTTTCTGCATTTGAGTCCTCCTTCAGATATCCTGACATAATTAACATTTTCCAGAATCTGCAAGGTGTATGTAAACTCTTGACCTCAACTGTATCTTAAGATATGGTAAAATATGGCTAAAACGTGGTAAGATTTTAGTGTTTTGGTCATTTTTGTTATTGTAATCTTGGTCTGGATAACTTAACAAATCCTTTAAACCTATGTGAAAATATATACAGTTAAAAATAATTACTTTCATCTTGTCACATTCAATTCACTTTGTAGCCTAAAAATATCTAAAGGAAATAAGTCAGTCAAGAAGACCTTTTTGCTCTTTTTCTTCTCTTTCAAAAAGGACACTACCTGTGCAACCTTAAGAGACTTCATTTTCCAGTACAACAGACGCACTCAAACAGATCAATGCTGCTGCCATTCAAAGGGAAAGGGGAGATTTGAAAGCAGAGAAAACAACTTGATATGAACAACCAAGAAATTTTTGTTGTAGCTGTTGAGTTGTTTTTATAATGAAAGTAAAAAAGTAAAGATATGCAAGAAGGTATTTGATGTCTTCATGCTGTACAACTGTCAACTTTGGCCTTGCCCTTTAGTTTAAGTTGGTAACATTGTTTTAAAGCCTGAAAATCTTGTCCTCATCTTGTACCAAGGCCATTTTTCCTTCTTCAGTCTAAAATGTTATTATAACAACTCTTTAAAACCAAACCACACAACTCATTTTCCCCAACACAAAAGAAACAGCAGAGTATCAAAAGACTGTGCTGAACTTAAAAACCCTGCTGTGTGAAGCTGTAAAACACTAACTACTACTCAAAGTTCTCATTGTAAGGGTTCTTGGATGAGCCCTGAATCCTGATACACTGAGCCCTTTACAATCATTATAGCTGAGTGTGCCGCATAGTGGATTTTTAAGGAAACAGACCAAGTGAGTATAACACAGCAAAGAACACAATAAAATATGTGGCCATGTTTAGAATTGAATACTAGCTTACTGTTTACTCAGTACTGCACAGTATATACTCTACTGCATATTTATTAAAACACTATGTGAAACTGCATGCATTAAGCAACATTAAATGTGTCAAATTTTGCTCACATTAGGTTGCATGTTTATTTCAGTGAATAGTAGTTAACACAACTAAAAACAGTTGTGCACTTTAATCCGGTTTTGAGTAGAAAAAAGGCTTTTGGCAGTCCAATCATGTAATGATTCATGAAAGAGGTTGAAAATCACAGTTGATTTATTCTCCAAATCACTCATAATGCTGAAAATGGAAAGTTAAGTCAAGTGCACTGCACTGTGGGAATTATTTTGTGCAGGATGCTCTAATCAGAAGCACTCTTCTATGTACCAGTAGAATTTAATGTATATCATTACTTTAAACAACTTTAGGTTCCACTTTATATTAGATGGCTTCAACTACTGTGTACTTACATTTATATTAATTATTTGATATAGTGCACTTATACATTGTACATTGTTTAAAAAAATACCTGCATGTAATTACATCTGTAATAAATTTTTGAATACATTTATAATTACAATTATAATTATAATTGACCCATCCCTTACACCTTAACTCCACTCCACTTCCAGAACAACTCCCATCTCATGTTCTCCCTCAACATCGAAATCGCCCTATATCACTGGTGTTTGATCTTCTTTGCATGTTCACTTTGCAAAGACTGGGTTGGAACTTCCGCAGTGATGTTGTGACATACCCTAACTGTCTTGAACCAGAATACACAGAGTTCAGGGAGAGAAAGGCAAGACGAGTATTTGAGATTAAAAAGTATTTAAATTGTATATTTTTAATGAAAATAACCGATCGTTTCGCTAGATAAGACCCTTCTCCCTTAGATGGGATCGTTTACAAATGCATTTGGGATCGTTTGAAGACGCATTTAAACTGTATTTTGGAAGTTCAAAATCAGGGCACCATAGCAGTCCATTATATGGAGAAAAATTTTGAAATGTTTTCTTCAAAAAACATTATTTCTTTATGACTCAAGAAAGAAAGACATGAACATCTTGGATGACAAGGGGGTGAGTACATTATATATGAATCTTTGTTTTGGAAGTGGACTTCTTCTTTAACAAAAAAGGTAAAACAGCGATAAAGAACAATTTAAAGTTGAGGGAGAACATGAGATGGGAGTTTTTCGACATACCCTAACTGTCATGAACCGGAAAAAAACTGTCCAGGCAGAGTAAGACAAGACGAGCATTTGGCATTAAAAAGTATATCAATTGTATTATTTTTATTAAAATAACTGATTGTTTTGCTAGATAAGACCCTTCTTTCTTGGCTGGGATCATTTACAACCGCATTTGGGATCGTTTGAAGCCACATTTAAACTGCATTTTGGAAGTTCAAAATCGGGGCACCATAGAATCGGGGCACCATAAAGAAAACACAATTTCTTTACGACTGAAGAAAGAAAAACATGAACATCTTGGACAACAAGGGGGTGAGTATATGAATCTTTGTTTTGGAAGTGGACTTCTCCTTTAACCCACCCTTAAACCTACCCATATCACCAAACCGGTCCCTAAGCTTACCCGTATCCCACCTCAGAAGTGTTTTGCAATACAATATGAACACAATAAGTACATTGTACTAATTTTCTCATGTAAATACATAGTAGTTAAGGCCACCTAATATAAAGTGGGAGCCAACATTAAATATTTGGAAGCAAACAATATCAGTGATTCTTCCTATGGACAGCCATTTCCAGTGTTTATTCAGATATTATTATGCAACATGCCAAATAGCATCATATTTGTCTTTTCATGTCACGGCAGCAACAGCCAACATGCTTTGATGGTTTCTCCATGCAAGTGTAATGAAATGTACATATGAAAGCATGCTCATCTCTACAGGGAAACAAAATCTGCTAAATCTGATTAGTCACATTATGCACATGCAATAACCATTTACACAATAAACAGAATGTGGGCTAACACATTCACCATCAACTGGAAGACTGATTAAATTTATAATAAATAAATGATCCCATTACACCAGTAATTGGCATCACTGACTTCAAAAGCTGCTTCACAGTCAGCTAGACTATATGATTTCTAGAACTCAATTAAACATGCAATTGAATTTAATCATGCCCGGACATATAAGGACTTTTTTACTGCTTTCAAAGCAATTCAAGCTTAAAGTGGTTTGTTCACCCAAAAATGAAAATTTACTCACCCTCAAGGCATCCTATATGTATATGACTTTCTTCTTTCAGATGAATGCAATCCGAGTTATATTAAAAATTGTCCTGGCTCTTCCAAGCTTTATTAATGTGGGCGGGTGTTTCTGTTCAACAGTCCAAATGAAGTCCAATAAAGTGGATCCATCCATAATAAAAAGTGCCTCACATGGCTTCAGGTGGTGAATAAAGGACTTCTGTAGTGAATTGCTGCATTTTCGTGAGAAAAAAAAAAAAAAGGGTATTTAAAAAGTTATAATCACTTTTCTGTCATACATACCAGCCGTTCTGGATGGATGACGTAGGACATATGCATAGCGCATGTGCCCATGAGTCTCATGAAAACCAACGTTTGTTTACATGTGCAAAGGAAGCAAAGTTTCCTTACTTTAAGCAAAGGAAAACTAGTCTCCTCTTGGCTTATATTGAAATTGTTTTTTACTTTTAAAATTGTTTTGTAATTTGTGACCGTTGTTTTGTTTTGCTCCCTTCTTTGGGCTTCTGTGTTTGTCACTTCTCAGCTGCGCATGCGCAATGCATATATGCCACATCATCCGCCCAGAACGGCTTCTGTGTGTGACAGTTTGGGAAGAGATTCAGAACAAAATGTTCAAAAAAGTCAATATCTGGGAGGAAGAGAAGAACTCACATATTGATAAATTTGACGATGCAAAAGAGAACTCAGTTCGGTCCGGTTTTCTGAGCGCAGAAACCAAAGCAGCGCCTCTCACACAGCATACGAGTACTCTTTCACGTCTCATGAACAGAAATTCACACAAAATGATGCTGAATTGTCCGTTTTGATGACTATTCACGTAAACACACTCGCTTATGCTCTTATGCTTTATGTCTTAGGTGAACGTGAACAGCTGGGAGAATATCAGACGTGTATCAGTACATCGCATTTGGTTAAAAGGGACAGCAGCCTAATTTAGTTGCTATTGTCTGTGGCACTGATATTAATCAAGCAACAAAAGAAAGACTAAATCACTAAATCACTCATTGCTCTCGACTGAATCACTTTAGTTACCCCTAATACAGATTAATCTAAATTTATTTATATAAATAAATATGTCTGGTTGAAAGAATGAAGAATGTGATAAACAAGTTGTTATAAAGAATGCATAATTAGCCTATATCACCACTGGTATTTCATTGAAAAGACCATGTTCTTATTTCTTTATGAGAAGTGGTTTTATTTCATTTGAATATAAAGGCATGTTACATGTCACAGCAGTTAAATCTGTGTCTATCATGATAAAACCTGAATATCAAACAGTACATACAGTACAAACAGTACAATACAATGAGTTTGGTAATTTTAGAAAAATGCTTAATAAATGCATTACACTGTAACTAAACCTATTATATTTTAGCTGACTAAATCGACTGTACATTTAGTCGATTAAAATGTTATGATATTTGACTAAAACTAGACTAAAACTAAAAACAATTCAGATGACTAAAATATGACTAAAACTAAATGGCATTTTAGTCGAAAGGCTAGCACTAAGACTAAATCAAAATTTGCTGTCAGAATGAACACTGTTTTGGACTGTTGAACAGAAACACCCGCCCACTACAAGTATTAAGCTTGGCAGAGCCGGGACAGTTTTTAATATAACTCCGACTGAATTCATCTGAAAAAAGAAAGTCATATACACCTAGAATGCCTTGTGGCTGAATAAATTATGCGCTAATTTTCATTTTTGGGTGAACTAACCCTTTAAAGGAACAGTTCACCCAAAAATGAAAAAATGAAATTTTGTTGAAAATTTACTCACCATTTAAGCATACAAGAGGTAGATGAGTTTCTTTCTTTTTTGGAACTGATTTGGAGAAATTTAACATTACATCATATGCTTACCAGTAGATAATATGCAGTGAATGGGTGCCATCAGAATGAGAGTACAAACAGCTGATAAAAACATCACAATAATCCACTTCAGTCTATCAATTAACATCTTGTAAAGGGAAAAACTGAACTATAAGAAACAAATCCATCATTAACACTTGTTTTGGTCAAAACTGTCACTTCCATCTAAAATGCATCAACGAGCAAGGAGGAAACTGACAACACGCCAACAGACAAGAAAGAGCAGGTTAATTTTGGTAAGAAACAGTCCCAGCTTTCAAATTTTGCAATTTTGCAAGAAACTCAAACAACCAATGTCACTTTAATGTGTCGTGACAGATCACTGTAGCACCTCAGCTCAAGTGGCATGTCTTTACGAGTTATAGCATAAAATAAACATGAATGAACATCAGAAGTCATCTTGTTTCAACTGTGGAAAGACGTCAATACACACCATTTTTTAAGCTCACCAACGTTCATCTACTCTCCTGTCTGGTTTGTTTGTTGGACAAAATGGTATTCTACATTATGATTGCTCAGATTGCCTGTCAATCAAACTGCAAAGGGTCAATTGCAAATTAAAGCAATATACTGACTTCTAAAGAATTAGAGAATTATTTGGGGGCTTTTCTCAGAAAATATGAACAGATTGAGATTTTTTTGCCCACACTATATTTTGGGGACCAAGTCTCACTATTAACTAACTACGACTTTTGCCTCAAACTTCTAATTTGCTGCTTATTTATAGTTAGTAACATAGTTGTTGAGTTTAGGCATGGGGTTGGATTACAAGATATAAAATATGGTCATGCAGAACAAGGCATTAATATGTGCTTTTTTTTTCTTTTCTTTTCTAAGATTTGTAATAGAGATGCCTAAATATGCTCAGCTTATTAAGCATCCACAATATTTGATTCATTTCATAAGTGTAGGGCTCACTGATTGTCTCCTCCATCATGTAATATTGATCAGACATCAATGAATTTCTCATCCGTTATTTGGCTTTCTCATCACTGGTGACTTGATTTCTTTGTTTTGGCCAGACCCACATAAACAGATGCACAAACACTCTTCCCCAGGAGAGAATCATTATAAGGTCCCATAAGCATTTATTATGTCTCTTGCATGGTAGAGGGAACAACAGCCTCTGTATCAGTGGCTAATGAGATTGAAGAGAATAAAGCGCAGGTTTTGCACGGGTCACTCAAAAGGGTCCGCTGCTGATTACATTTGCTTCCATGTGCTTGATATATTTATCAGCCGGTTGAAAAAGAAAAAGCATCCCAGGCAAGCCTGTAGAGATTTAATCCAAAGTATAAATAAAGCTGAGACTGCTGCGGCTCTTTAGTGCATTACCATTTCAATCACACCTAATTTTAGTTTTCAATTTCTTTGTAATGTTTTGGCTGAACTGCACATCTACCTGTGTTTGGCAAGACAAAGATGGAGATGCACCATCCACATCAAACAGATTAGCACATTCAGGCTGACATAGAAAGGGTTTAGTATCATTCTGTTCCTGTGAAGAGATCTGAGATCTTCCAGTACATTTGTGGTAATATATGCAGTTTTCCCCTCAAAGCCTTAGTATTTATTGTGCCATGAGTGGGGGGTAAGTTATTCCCAAATACACGGAAAGCTGTTTGTTGTATGCAACTGAATCTCATGCAAGAGCGTGTCACTGAATTCACAATGAAGTGTGTAGTGTGCTTGTTTGTTGTAAAGTAGACGTATCTACATTACACACATTTAAAAAATCCCTCACCTCACTCTTTAAGGCCAGAATTGACTTTCTTCCTTCAGCAAAATACAACTTAAAAATGCCCCAATAAATTGCTAATTTGCTGCTTGTTAATAGAATATGGTCATGCAGAATAGGTGCTTTATAAGTATTAATAAACAAGCAATAAATATGTTAACTATAGGCATGCTAATAAGTAACTAGTTAATAGTGAGAATTTTTCCCTATACTAAAAACCATTACCGAAAAACCATTTTGGGTTCCTGAAGAACCTTTTAGTAAAAAAGTTCTTAAAAGAACACTGCAGACATTTTTTAATAAAGAACCTTTCATGAAATGGAAATGTTTCATCGATGTTAAAGGTTCTTCATGCCACCATATTTGCAAATAAATATTTTTAAAGTCTTTATGTATAATGCATTATAAAAGTATTCATAATTTACATTGCAATGCATTATATCTTTTCATAAATAACTGAAACCAAAGTTAAAATGCATTATAATATTTGAAGGTTTGTGATGTGTTTTAATGCATTATACTCTCTAAAGTCGTAACAATGAAAAGATGAGAATTAAAATGTATCACAGTGGTGGTTACAATTATTCATGAGATCACGCAATGCATTATAAGGTCCATTACTGGGCATAACTGAAGCATTAAAACGACTTTTATAATGCATTATATAAAAAGGCTTAAGTGAAATGTTACCAAGATTTTAGCTTTGATTTTCACTGCATAAAATTAAATTAAATTAAATTAAATTAAATTGTGGTCTTTTCATCAAGGTTAGGTGAAATGCATTTATATTTCCGGAAAACAGTTCAAAAAGTAAAACCTCAGCACTTATAGAGTTTCTTTGTTCAACCAGATGGCAGCCATACTGTTTCTCAGTGGCTTTAAGACATGATTAACCAGAGTTCAGTGATCCGCAACAGCATAATAATGAGAATTTCACACCTTACACTACTCTGTTTTCACTGTTTTGTGCCGGTTAGATTCTGTGTTTCCAACGTATTGCAGCAGAAAACTAGGAGCAAGCTAATCAACCTCCAGAGTTGTTTATGTGTGCTGCAGTATAATTAAAGTTTATCCAATAATGAGATAACAATAACTGCGTACCTTTTCCGCAAGATTATTTGAACATTTTGCTGTATTAGCTATAACTAGCACACACAGAATAGCTGATTGAGCAACACTCATTGATTGCTTTGTAAAGATAGCGTGACTGACTGAGGAACAGAGTGTGTCAGTGGTAAAAGACAGTCACAGCAAAAGGCATTTCGTTCTTAATAACTTTCACGGTCTAACAACAGCAACTGAACCATGAGATGATCCACAAGGCAGAAATAGCCAGGAAGAGTGAGAGATTTATACATTGCTGGGATCTAACAAAAACACAACAGGTCACAGTTTATTCCAAATAATATAAAATAACAAAAATGATCACATTTAGCATAAAATGCTTATTTTAGTAAAAAAAAAAAAAAAAAGCTTGCTTATTTATTTATTTATGTAACATTATTTTACATTATTTATTTTTTAATTATTGATTTTTGCATTGAATTTTTCCTGACAATTACATTATCATCAGTATTTCTACTTTATTACAAAAATAAATGCTGCCATACAACAATTTGTTAATCAAATTAAGCAGAATTAAAATGCAGAACAACAATTACCACCATGCTATAGCACATGCTTAAAAAAAACAGCATTTTATTAAATTACATAATTTATTATTTTTAATTGAATCTCATAATCTGGTATTGACAATTTAATAAAAGGTACTGAGAATATCATTAAAATAATGTCACAATGCAAATGAATAAATACATAAAAATCTGGGCTGTCAGTCAATTACATGTTTTAATCTAATTAATCGCAAAATAAATTTGACTGTGAAAATACCCACAAAAGATTATTTAAAGCTATTTTTGTGTTAAATGAGAAAGTATCAAGTAGACATTACAAATTGTAGCTTTAGAAAGAAATATTTTATTTAATTCAACAAAGAACTTATTACACAAACATTTAGGCTGCAACAGCCTAACATAAACTATGTAACATAAAAGACAATAATTTGGGAAACATCTCAGTATTTTTTGTGGTCCGACTTTATATTAGGTGGCCTTAACTACTATGTACTTACATTTAAATTAATCATTTGACATAATGCACTTACTGTGTACATATGTGTTGTTACATTGTACTTATATTTTAAAAATACCTGCACGTAATTAAATCTGTAATTAATTTCTGTAATTACATTTATAATTACATTGTTGACGCATCCTTTAAACCTACCCATACCACCAAACCTGCCCCTAACCTTAACCATATCCCACCTTAATAGCAGCAAATGTGTTTTGCAACACAATATGAACACAATAAATACATGATACTTATTTTTTTATGTAAATACATAATAGTTAACACCACCTAATATAAACTGTGACCTTTTTTGTTCAAAACAGCTTTATACCAAATATGTTCCACAAAAGAAAGGTTTGAAACGACATGAGGGCAAGTAAAAATATTTATTTATTTATTTATTGAAATGACACTATAAATAAGAAACTAAATCCGCCAGCAGTAAATGTCTTTATGAGTTATTTAGTTATTCATTTGATTCGTTCAAACGGCTGATTCATTCAGGAATGAAGTAAATGGCTCTCTTTATGAATGGGCCTTTGAATCACTGTTTCACATGATTCATTCAAAATGCGGGTTCGTTCAGAAACTAAACACGGCTGTGTTGCTGTGAGACGTGCAACAATTCTGCTATGGCTTCGTAATATGTTCTCTGCAAAACTGAGCAAAAACATAATATTTTGTTTAAAATATAACACATTATCAACTTCTTAATGACTGAACTGTTGTATAAAATCACATTTAAGCTTGTGATAGATCAGGACAAAGTCAGCACTTGTGTCATATTGGTCTTGCTGCCCGTGTGATATTGTGTGATATATATAAGACAAAACACATACAGGAGTATTTTTTGCACCAATATCTTGAATTTTAGGGGATAACTGCATTTGTTAACAGTCAACTATATGACATATAAGATGACGTACAGGTCTGGGGGCGGGGCCAGTGTGTTAACTGCATTAAAATGTTTAATCGCATTTGTTCATAACTGATTAATTAAATTACTGCATTACACTGACAGCCCTAATCAAAATAAAAACATGACATATGACCCAGTCTTGTTCTTGACAGGTTTTATGAGATCCACCCTGTTATCATATGGCTGCATCTGTTCTCCCATACTCTAAAAAGGCATGTCAAGCATAAGCTGATCCACGGAGGTAGAAGTAGGTGGTTTTGCTGCACTAAAAGAAGAGAGCTGCCGTACAAGAACATGACCATTGTTCTACTGACACGTCACCATGGTTACTCTTGGGTAGTGTCCTACTCGCTTGCCTGAAGGAAAAGCCCACCTCTCTTCCTGACTGTATCAGGGTCAACCAAAAATAGGCACAACTTATGGAAATGGCTTTCAGGATAAAAGTCATCTTTTAGCTAGTGGAAAATGAGGTCTATAGCTATTTTTTCAAAGTGTATTAAAACTGTGTTTCCCTAAACTCAAAATGTTGCCTCACCAAAATAAGCAAGCAGTTATAATGACTCACATGAAAATTTCATTACGATGCTGATTGCTGTACTTTCGTTGGTGACAGGATAAAAATAACTGTCCAGATACCATTTTCAAGGTGCATTTAAGGACTCCTGAAGCTGTTTTTAAATATTAGTCAGGGTAAAAAGCTGGTGTAATTGGCAAAAGCAGGAATAAATGGATTCGTTAGGGCTTCTGTGCCTGCTAATTGATTGTAAACAATGCACTTGTTCTGGACAGGAAATGCCCTCCTTGAAGGAAAATAAGTGGGCAGTGTGTAGGATTAGCTTTCAGCTCAGCATTACAGACTGAAATTCTGAATACAGGCTCAATCCGAGGGAGTAGTGCTTTGCAGCTCCAGACATTTGTCCTCATGCAAATGTTGGCTGATTCATCTTTTGCTTCTTTTTAATTTTAGATAGATATACATATCAAAGAGTATCACAGACCTTTTAGTTTTTGACAATGGGAAATATTGAAGGATTAGACTAAACAAAAGCATCAGACCGTGCATTCTGTAAGAAAAGTAAACATCCTCTTTGTGAAAAAGAAGTGTGCTTAATTGCACTGAATGTGCGTTTGTAGTGTATTTCAAATATTATATATTTCATGGTTTTATATGGCCGAAGCACATTAAAAAACTGTAACTGCAGATAATATTAATGACATTCAAGGCCATTTAAGTGGACTTAAAGAGAGTACACTTTCATGACTGTTTCTAAACACACTTGTAACACTTCTAAAACAGTGTACTTTGTAATATACAATTACAAGTTAAAGGGATAGTTCACACAAAAATTAAAATTCTGTATTTTCTTTGCGTGCGTGTGAGACAAAGCGACGGCTAGTTGTGTGCCTTCACACTAGAGTTTACGGTTCATCAAATGCAGGTACGCTGCACATCCATTCAGATGAAATGGAAAATAAAATTATAATAAAGTTATAAAAACCGCCATTAGTAACGCTGTTTATTTATAATGCCGTTATTTCCATCACTGGTCACATGATCTTTCAGAAATTATTCCAACATTCTGATTTGCTGCTCAAAAATTTAAATATAAAAATATTATAATTTTTATGTTGAAAACAGCTGAGATTTTTTTGATAAATAGAAAGTTCAGAAAAACAGTATTTATCTGAAATAGAAATCTTTTGTAATATTATTAATGTCTTTATCATCACTTCTGATCAATCATAAGCATCCTTGCTAAATAAAAGTATTAATTTCAATAATTACAATTAATCCCAATAAGAATGATTTCTGAAGGATCATGTGACACTGAACACTGAAGTAATGATGCTGAAAATTTAGCTTTGATCACAGGAATAAATTTCGTTTTAAAATATATTCAAATAGAAAACAGCTATTTTAAATAGCAAAAATATTTTACAATATTACTGCTTTTGCTGTACTTTGGATCAAATAAATGCAAGTTTAGTGAGCAGAAGAGACTTCTTTAAAAAACATTAGAAATCTTACTGTTCAAAAGCTTTTGACTGGTAGTGTATTTTAGCTTACCATAAGAAGTCATTATGAATTACATATGAAGCTGTTTCCAAGCCCTGTTTACAGTAAGTGGTTCTGAAGTTTACCTAATGGAATTTAATTTACTTTTAGACTATAAAACATTTTCATTTAACTGCAATCAGCATGCAATTAAGTGACCAAAAGCATTACATTCTGCACACACTTAGGTATAGTACTCTTTTTAAAAGTACATGCTAAAATGCATTTCTTTCCACAAGGGACTCTTTACAACCAAGCAATGGCCTGATGTTCCCAGCAGGCCATAAGTGAAGGTGGTAAGTATGCATTACTATCAAGTTGTGATGCGCCTAAGGAAGATCATTTATGAGTTTTAGAGTGCTCTCAGTTACTGTAAAATCCATTGTTTTACATTATAAGTAATGTATAATTGGGACACAGTGCATAATTTCATTCTTCAGTTTCATTTGTAAGACCTACATTCATCTTCAGAACACAAATGAAGACATTTTTGATGAAATCCGAAAGCTTTCTGACCCAGCAACGCAACTGACACGTTCAAGGCCCAGAAAGATAGTAAGGACATTGTTAAAGTAGTCCATTTGACATCAGTGGTGCAACCGTAATGTTATGAGCCTACGAGAATACTTTTTTTGCACAGGTTTCTCATCAAAAATATCTTAATTGGTGTTCCGAAGGTGAACGAAAGTTTGACAGGTTCGGAACGACATGAGGGTGAGTAATTTATGACAGAATTTTCATTTTTGGCTGAACTGTTCTTTTAAATGTAAAGTTTGCAATGGATTTCCTTCCTGCTAATTATTTTTCTGCAGTCGTTTGACTGTCAAAATGGCATCAAACTATTCCCTGCAGTATGAAAGCCTTCCTGACCATATGTCAATTGGATAAAGACATAACGAGTTAAAATCATTTGATAAATATGTGCATGCCTAGTTCAATAGCAGTTTCAGGTATAATCCTTTGCCCTGACAAGAACCATTCACAAAATCCATTTCTACCCGTCAAATAAATTCACCACATGAGAAGCGGTCATTCATCCTCTCATTTGCTTACATACAAGTGAAAGGAAGAAACAATGCAATAGCCAGATGGGATGCGACGTAAGTACTACATGCAATGCAACACAACAACAGATCAATAATATACTGTAGCACAAAGCTGTTGCCAAGTGATGGTGATAAAATGCGGGTAAACAATTTCATGTTGCATGCTATGGAAGTGTTCATCTTCAGTACGGACTCACTCCCTTGGGAAAATCTGCCCCTTCCAAGCCTCATTTTAAAAAATGCTTTACCTATATTTAGACAAGCTCTTGGGAACATATGCTGCATTGTTTTCTACATGCAAATCATACTCTCCTTTTCCCATGACTATATAACCTTTTTACAGATCCTTCCTAAAACAATTACAGAAGAGAATAATTGATTTTCAGTCCCTTGGTATGGTTAGCGATTCAATGTTAACATGCTTATTTTGCAACAGCTTTGATCTGTTCATCCCAGCTTTTGATGCTAATAGACTTTGTTGGTCTCGTCATTAAAACAGACCCTTGTTCAAACTACATCTGATGGTTGTGAAGCGCCGAAATTGCTTCTGACACAGGTTACCTCCTTTAGCTTCTAAATTGTCTGTGCTTTGTCATAAATTCATTTAATAAGCCAAGCTAAACTCTTGATCATCACCTGATGAAAGCTTTTGTAGTCATTTAGAATGCATTATCCGTATGTGTCTGCAGGATTACATTTAGATTAAGCGAGATAAACAGTGCCTATACACTTGAGGATGTTTTCATGTCTCTCTAAGACAACTTGATGCATGTTAAGTGTGAATAGACCGACATTCTCTTATACACTAAGGAGCGTCCATCGACTACCTGACATTTCTTCTATAAACAAACCGCTGTGATATTGACATCTAGGGAATGTATGAGGGTACTTTGCCCTCCAGTGGTGAATACGATGTACGACAGTGCTACCAGTCTGGCTCTCTGGCCTTCTAATTTTGGTGCTATCTTGCTGTGCGATGCACTCTGCACGCCTCAGTCACACCTCGCCAGCCAGTGATTAGGCTTGAGTCATGAAATGGTAGAAAGGTTTGCTAATGTTGCTGAAATGACTGATATCCACAATCGGTTTCTCAGCCTAGCACAGCTAATGACTGTAGGCATGTGTATGCGTTTGTGGATGTGTATAAGCTCTTGGGCGCTCGCTCCCTCTCTCTAGGGGGTTAGGAGTAATGGCGCACAGCAGTGAAATCTAATAACAGCTGTGAAGAAATTAGCTGGGGTCTATGGCCCCACATGCTGCTATAGCGATTTAATCTCACTTCAAAATCCACTGCTATGAAGATTAAATAGGCGCTGTTCGCATGGTTGATAAAGATATGGCATAAATGGCCACTGAGGATCATTAGAGTCTGGTTTGATCTTAAAATAACAGTTTGTCACTGATTTGACAGGATATGACCCTGCTTACATTTGCATGCAGAATCACCAGTGTTTGTAGGATGGAATACTAGCATACTGCTTACCACATGTCACAGTCAAAGTATTCGTTTTAATAATAGGTGAAACCATACGAAAAAAGGGAACAAAGCTGTCATATCCCTTAAAGGGTGTATATTTATACCTTAAAGGTAAATGTTAGTACAGAAATGGTACATATTAGTACATTTATCACCCAAGTGACAGCTTTTTCTGAAAGTGTATTCAACAAACATTTTTAACAGCAAGATTAATGTCATAGGCAGCCTACCTCTTTTGGTTGCAAAACAGTGGTACGCTGAACTGACTGTTTATACACTGTATTGAATGTTCCCTTTTTTACTGTGACTCTATTTTGTATCTTAAAATTAAGATCGCAAAGCATTTTCTTCATTTTATTAACTCCCATGTCCCAAAAACTTGGCTGATATTAAAGCTCTTACCAAGAAACCACAAAATCGATCCTTGTCAATTGGTAAATTACAGGCCATGGATAGATCAATAGACCATTACATCCTCTTGGGTAGATTGGAAAATTATGTTTGCATTTGTGGACACGCATTGCTGCATTTGTCCTGTTTACATGACCATTACCATTTTTTGTGTGTAAATGAATTGTCAAATCCTACACAAGCAATTATATGGCGTCCAACAAGGCTCTGTCTTAGGTCTTCTGTTGTTTTCTGTGTGCATGTTTACCTTATAAAATATTATCAGGAAACACAGAATAAACTTTCATTATTATGCTGATGACATTCACATTTATATTTCAGCCAGATGACATTTCTCAATTTTCCAAGCTAGTGGAGTGTATTAATGACAATGGGAGGACTGGAATACCAGATATTTCCTACTACTAAATTCTGACAAAACAAGGGTATTGTTCATTAGAGCAAAACATCTAATGACAAGATGTTACATTAGATGAAAATCTACATGGCATATGTGTATTGTCATCAGACATGGGTGTCAAGCTTGACAGCAATTTGTCTTGCAAAGAACACTTTTCCACAGTTTTTACAACATTCTTCCATTTTAGGAACATTGCTAAGTTACAAAACATGCTCTCTGTTTCTGGTACAAAAAATTGCATGTGTTAATGACCTCTAGATTATTGTAATGCATTACTGGCAGGATATCCTGTAGTCTCCATACACAAATCCAATTCAAAATGCAGCTTTGATTCAACATTGAATCAAAATTGAATATATGATTCAAATTGATTAGAACATATTAATTACATATAAAGGTCTTAATATTCTAGCTTCTCTGTGATTTTTTACCACGCTATAGTTCATCACACTCATTAAGGTCACAAACATGCTGTTACAAAATAGGTGGTTAAGCCTATTCCGATATGATTTCTAATATTTGAATAGCCTACCCAGCAATGTACTGTATGGGACTTTTCATCATATTCAATTACTCAGTTATTTATTTCAGCACAAAAATAAATAAATAAATCTCTCACACAAACACTATCTCATTTGTTTTCTCTTCTTCTCTCTTGGGATACCCATCCCACATCGTCTGTGTTGCTGAGCGATGCCTACTGCCAACTGCAGTCTATGCAAGACAGATAGCGAAGGATGCTTCACTGACCACTTCCTGCATCTCTACCAGTCATTTTGGGATGGGATTCAAAGACTATAATGTGCCAGCATACATCTGAAACTAGCCAGACAAAAAGGGATGCTTCACAGACCACTGCTTGCATCTTTACCAGTCATTCTAGGATGGGCACAGATCATACTGTGCCAAGCAGCTGATACCAGCCAGACAGCCAGAGGCATTTCACTGACTGCATTTCTACCAGTTACCAAGTTGGACTACAGAGGCATTAAAGAAATTAATCAGTACACTTTTACAGACTGTCTTATATATTCAGTTATTTAATTTATTCAATTAATGAATTTGCATTGTACACAACATGTTATTAATGAGAAATGACTGAAGCATGTTACTTTTTAGAAAGAAAAAAAAACAGAATCAGCAATTTTCTTAATATAATGCATAATTACTCTCTCGTTAGTAACTAAAACTAAAGCATGTAAAAAATATAAAATGTCTTCAATTCAGTTGTATTTAAGGTCATGAAAAGTCATAAACACCCAAATGGTATGCTATAACAAGTCTTAATTGCCGTTTTAAGATGGAAAAACAGGAATCATGATATGGGCTAATGTGATTATTAACATTCAGAAGGCTATGATTCAGTTAAATGTGATTAAGTTGAAGGTTTGTGATTTCAGAGCAGTTTCAATGAATTGTACATTTATGCCAGACTGCTTATGGTCTGCTGATGAATTATGACTATGTTTATTTTTGGTGTTTATACTGTAATATGTTAAAGATGGTTGTAAGAATGCATATTTTATCTTTGTCATCCTTATAAAAGAACTGTTAAAAGTAGTAACCCAAAAATGTACAAAATAAGAGCCACTGTGTATTTCGGAGTTGTTTATCTTGTATTTCGATTTTCTGGTTATTATTGGTGTTTTAGTAAAAATACTGTATACTATATACTAGTATACTAGCAAATAAATAAAACTGTTAACTTAATTAAACCTTTGTTGGTAAATGTCTCCTTATAACCATTTTCTGAGCAAAACATAATTTGATCACATTTCATAGTGCTCCAAAAGTTCCTAACATGCACTTTGGGAGAGAAAAAAGGCATCAAGCTCTACAATATCACCCCTAATATATCCCCCAAAGTCGTAATTAAAGAAACATAAATAAATTATGGTGGGAGATAAAGATAACAAATCCGGGTTCTGGGTCATACCTGAGGTCTGCTTGCATTAGAATGTTATGCATTTTGTATGCAGTGATACTGGTAGTAGTGACATGGAGACAGATGATTCAATCTTTGCAAATGGCCCAAATATTCCAGTGTTTCCCCCATGCAATCTACGGATGTTCACAAGGCACAGTGGCCAAATGAAGCTCCAGCCTCACTGCCTAGATTTTGCATGGGTTTACCCATATTTGGGCCCAAAAATTGAAAAAGTAAAGGCTTTCTGAAACACGCAAATAAATATGGTAACATAGAGCAGTTACAAGTCACAAGCTCAGATAATATAGGACACAAATATAACACATATAATGGGACACAAATAATGGGTTGGATACTCTACCCAGCATACCTCAGAGCTCACCGTTTAACCATACAAGCTAATAAAGTGGCCTGGATCTCATCCACTTTTATCATATTGTTTGAAGGTCACAAAGATCAGAAGTAAGCTCAAAACAATCACTCTGTTGAACTCTTGTTCAATTCTTGTTGAATTCTTTTCAATGATTCACTCAAAAGGTCAGTAAAACACTCTGAACTGGTTCGCGCTTCATAGTGTTGAATGAACAGATTTAACTTAAATTTACATTTAAGTACTCATTAACTCATTTAACTGATACTATGTTAAGATACCAACCTATGGAAGTACTGAAATCTGTTTTGTACCTTTGTAATACACTAATAACCACCAAAAGCAGATGAGAAAGTCACATGATGAACCAAAGCCCATCACAAGCAACTTTTAAATACTAACATACAGTGTTGTGGAAAGTTGCTTTTAAAATTAATATGTTACAATTTTGCGATACTCCCTGAAAAAGTAACGAATTACTAGTTACTTAGTTACTTTTTATGGAAAGTAATGCGTTACATTACTTAAATCTGGGCAGGGCTTGCTTCTTTGTTTTTAATATAAAATAATTCTAATGTAAAAGCCCTGTTACACCAAAAGTGAAATGAATTCACCTCAGGCTGAAAGAAAAGTACATTTATGCAAGTTCACTCTTCAGGGAAAAAAAAATGGACACAAATGTTAGTTTATCTAAAGTTATCAAAAGCAAAACTTTATCTCAACTCGAGCTGGAATTTTGGACACATTTGAGAGACTTTAATTCATTTATCGAGTGGTCTGTGATCAGTGCTAACTCCGGATGCAAACTGTTTAGTCCAGTTTGGTGTACTGATTCAATTGGTTCAATGAAAAGAACAGCTTTTTTAAAAAAAAAAACAATTCAAATAAGAACCAGAAAACACAATCCACCTTATATTAGCCACTGTAGGGAAATAATGAGAAGAATTACAAAATGCAGTAAACTGTAAAACTGTTACGCTACAAACCAGCAAGTTTACAACTAAGACAATACAATGTTTTGTACAGCTAAAAATAGCTGAAAGCAGATGACACTGGAAGCCAGATACATTAAATTTACAAATGGCCACACCTGCTCTGACATAAAAAAAAAAATAAGGTGGATACCCAGGTATTCAATGAAAACAGCATGCTAGCATTATGCTGCCTCCACATGCTATCAAATTACCAGAAATACAAGTTTCCAACTTCTAGACATCAATTGCCTCACAAACTTTTATTCAAAGCCTGTTGGATATTTGCTAAATATTTTCTATACCTTTTGGCTTCAATAAGAGTTCTGTGAGAAATAGGCAAGCATGAACTCATGAATGGGCCATCCGCCTCCTGTTCTTTCAAACAACAAAGCACTTGAACATAACAAACTCATAGTTAAAATTTAAGAACCAGGAAGTAGGAAATGTCAGATATGTGAAGGCAGCATAAGTTAGGCCACTTTGAGCATGATGAATGCATACAGAAAAACTCTCATATGTTTGGACAGATGTTTCCACATCTGTGCAACCTTCTATGTGTTATTGCCTCATGGGGATTGTTAAATATATCATAATTGTTACTGCTCTATTGTGTTTGTGGAAAGTGAAATCAGAGTCTCCAGAAGAACAAATGCTGGAAACTGAAATTACAAGAGTCAGCAGCACAATCTATGCACAGAAAAGACTTTGTCTGTGTGTTTTTGTATGAGTGTCTACACATGGAAAAGAAGTCTATGTGTATGCTTCAAAGAGAGAAAGTTGGAAAGTTTTTCATGTGTTAATGTACCATATATTTAATGACAAAATCCCCTCAAATTAATGAGGCCATTTAATATCTTGTATCATTTTGGGAAGAGACATTGCTATCCATTTGGAAGAACCCTGGATCAAATTATACAACATAGAAACAGCCATGTAAGGGCAGGCTTTAGAAAACAAAAGTGATTCCCGTTTTAATTTTAGAGCTGGAGAGTGAAAATTTGAAAGAAATCCAAAAGAAATTCGAACTGAAAAAGATTTTATTTTGAACATTCAAATGTGATGACTTTATGGGTCTTTGAAGGAGCTAGTGAAAATGGCTTACCAAATGCTGAGATTCCTATTGCTCTACTTCATTCTAAAAGGTGGGATTACAATCTTATATTACAAATAATTTGTTTTATACACAGTATACAGTATAGTTGAAGAGTTCAGATGCAAAAGCATTTTTATCAGGCTCCTATGTATAGGTTTCTACCTAAGTACTGGTACTTCTGATTGGGCTGAGGCTGGGATTTAGCGAGTCTGAAGTAAAAGGATTTGATGGACGTATATGTGTCGAGAGCGTTCACTCAGTATCATTATCTCATTTTTAACTGATGTGGCTTTTAGAGGGATTTGCATTTGAACTCTTAAATTACTCTCTTATTGCTTTGTTTGAACAAAAGTTTGATATGTTTGTCTTCCCTCACTCTGTTTCATCGTTTTAACCCATTCATTTTGTACTAAATTATGAATTGCACTGAATATGTGGACTTATCTATTCCCCATAACCCATAGTAACTGCCATAAAGCTCTGGTCTTCTCCCGGATGGATGATTAAAATGCCGTGTCAATATGAATACGAGACTCAAGGAAGTATCCAGCAGTTGTCTCTACAGTGGAGAAGCCCCAGGAACCAGCTCCTCTGTCACCTGATCAAGCACAAAACATACAGCAACTGCACAGCTGGATATTCAGTGCATTACATCCCAGGGAATATTACTCTCATCATCGCTGAGGTGAGGCAGGAGGATTTTGGGAGGCATGTGTGTTCTGTAAGCAAGCTTCATGAATTCTCAGACTTCAGCATTGAATTATACCAGAAGGAAGGTGAGAACAGTGCATTAAATTAAGATTCACATTAATATCTTTTTAGTGAACAGTGATGCAATTACCTTTAGATTGAATGCCGTACTAACTCACGATGTGAAATCTTATAATATGTTTAGATCTCTCTGCTGAATTACCGAAAGGCAAAGTAGATCAGTCAGGTATGTATGTAATTGTGTTCAGTTAATAGAGAATTTCAACTCAAAGAGCTTTAATAAAATGTCATGGGTATTGTTTTTGAGATGATATTAGTTTATTAACTGAGTGCCTAACTTTTACCCACAGGTTCTGCAAAGGATCATTTCCTCCTTCTTGGCTGTAGTCTTTTTGTTTCCATTTTTGGATGATGAGACAAGAATAATGTTCATCATCATCATAATGATCACCAGACTAATGTTAGCAGCTGCCATATTTTCTGAGATAGGGGATGCTTGGGATTTACAAGCCCCAAAATAAGACTTTTATTATTGTTATTTTTCATGACAGTACCACTGGATGGCAGTATACTCATAAATATCACTACAACTCAATTTTTAGGCTATAGCTAAAAGTACTTGTTAACTTGTTGTTAAATAACATTAATTAACTTTCTTTGTTATTTTACAATAAAAGTGCAATATTAAGAAAAAAAATATCTGCATAGCAATCATAGCATATTAGTATATCTGCAAAAAGTTAATTATTTTACCAAGATAAGAGGGATCATACAAAATGCATGTTAATTTTTATTTAGTACTGACCTGAATAAGATATTTCACATAAAAGAAGTTTACATACAGTCCACAAGAGAAAATAATAGTTTAATTTATAAAAATGACCCTGTTCAAAAGTTCACATACGCTTGATTCTTAATTCTGTATTGTTACCTGAATGATCCACAGCTGTTTTTTTTTTGTTTGTTTGTTTGTTTGTTTTTTGTTTTTGTTTTTTTCCGTGATCATTGTTTATGAATCACTTGTTTGTCCTGAACAGTTAAACTGCCTGCTGTTCTTCAGAAAAATACTTCAGGTCCCACCAATTCTTTGGTTTTTCAGCATTTTTTGTGTATTTGAACATTCTTTATGCTCTTAATGCATGGTGTTTCCGTCTGGAGCATCAGTGAGCAGTTGAACTTTCTGTAATAGTTGCATATTGAGTCTCTCAGTTGTCCTCAGTGTGAAAAGATGAATCTCAAAATTATACAGTCATTCTTGGAAAGGGTTCAAATTCACAAAAATGCTGAAAAAACATGCTGAAAGAATTTGTGGGACCTGAAGTTTTTGTTTGTTTGTTTGTTTGTTTGAAGAACAGCAGGCAGTTTAACTGTTCAGGGCAAAAAGTGATTCATAAACAACAGTCACGGAAAAAAAACAAAAAACAAACAAAAAAAAAACAGCTGTGGATCATTCAGGATACAACACAGAATTAAGAATCAAGCGTATGTAAACTTTTGAACAGGGTCATTTTTATAAATTCAACTATTATTTTATCTTGTGGACTGTATGAAAACTTCTTTTCTTATTTTTATGTACTAAATAAAAAAATATTTTGAATGATCCCTCTTATTTTGGTACAATAATTAACATTCTGCAAGGTGTATGTAATTTTTTTTATTTCAACTGTATATATACACACACATCTGTGAAAAATAAATGCAGAAATTTCTGTCATATTAACATAAACATTGGGCCTTTTTGGACTTTTCTTAGAGTGTAATTAGTTTATTAGTGTGGGTGTGCAATAGGTATTTAAGTTCTTTTATACCTATCAACCAAGCTGCTTTGCACATCATTTTTTATCACCAATTCAGAAAGCACTGTGTGTTTAATCATGTACACGTTTAAATGTGTAAATAGTGGGGGTGTGTAATGCCAAATCAGCATGTCAAATAATTGACAAAATAAATGCAACAACACAAAGGTTTTAAAATACAGAGTGACATGTTGTTTACAAAGTGATGCTTGATTGATGCTTCTTTAATCAGAATTAATCTAGGATGTGATGAAATGACACTTGCAGAATAAATGTACAGCAGCGCTTATCTTTACAGACACGCTGGCTTGTATCCATTATAGCAATCTGTGACGTGTGCTCGCATGAAACAGTTTCAGCACATAAACACGGCTGTATGTGTGCCTGAAGGATTCTGGCCTAACATGCCTGCCACCTTCTCAAAGACAGTTCAGCCTTAGAGCATTTGATGTTCGACTTGCTATTTTAGTCATGCAACATATTATAAGGACACTATTAGCTTGAAACAATGTCAGTAGTGTACATGTTGTGATAAATAATCTTTTCGTTGTTATAAATTCATAGTGGCTGATGTAAATACATTAAGTTTTTGGTTAATAAGTTTCTTGAATTATATATTATATATTTAAACATGCATGAAGTAGCAAAATGTCCTTTTATAACAAGAATGAAGAAGATAAAAGATAAGGCTTCCATTTAAACAAGATGCATTAGTTGTACAGTACATGTGTAACTGGAATTAAGCATGTAATTTGAGATACAGCACTCTAAAGCAGCTTGCGTAAGACATTAGCTTTATTAATTTTAACCTGTCAGCACAGAATAATACATTAAGCTATGACCTACAAATTAAGGGTAGTATGTCTTTTTTTAAAACTGTAATGGTACCATGGCACACTAATGGAATCAGATGATATCATACTTTAAAATACTTACTACTGTGTGGTACTTAATATTTACCATGGCATTTGCACTATTACTCAAAAGTCTGAGGTCAGTAAGATTTTTTTTTCTCTGTCTTTTCAGCGAAGGCGCACTGAATTTATCAATAGGGGCAGTAAACACATTTATACTGTGAAAAGATTTCTATTTCAAATCAATGCTGTTCATCTAAACTTTCTAACTGCCAAGTAGTACATATGTAATATGGTTTCTACACAATATTAAACAGCAAAATCAGCATATTAGTATTTCTGATGGATCATGTGACACTAAAGACTGGAGCAATAGCTGCTAAAAATTCAGCTTTCCCATCTCAGAAATAAATTTCATTCAAAAAATATATTAAAAGACAAAACAGTTTCTCTGTATTACTGTTTTTATTGCATTTAAGTCAAATAAAATGCATTCTTGATGAGCATAAAAGACTTCTTTCAAAAACCTTTGAATGGAAGTACATGGTACTTTCAGGAATACCATGGTATTACCATACTTGTCTAAAAAGCATAATGCTTTTTTGCAATATATGAAATATATGTATATATGAATATATGAAAACAACCCACTGTGGTGCATACAGTTCAGAGAATCCTCGACTTGGTAGCCATAGGAGGAAACTTGTTGAGGGCACTCATGCGCTCTAGTAATTCTCTAAAGAATCAAGAGTTTATGGAATGAAAAAACAATTATGGGGTAAGAAAGTATCATTTCATGTACGATTTATATTATAATTTGCTCTCATGGTAGTGGATGTGGACGACAGAACTGATAACATCTGAATCATCAGGTTCTCTCATTCAATTTGTTATATAACATCCACACAAGCTGTTCATTTACATCCGAACACAACTAGAAATATCTTATTTGACCAGACAGAGAGGGTTGTAACACTTTTCAGTGTATCTGCTGGATCCACAAAGGGTTCACAGATTAGGACAGTGTATAGCTACAGTAGGCTAGATTTCACACAACTGTGAGAGTGACTAACACACGCCCACGCTGTCTGTTGTGTTTTTAGAGTTGTTAGCCTATGTTTTATGGTATTTGTTTTCTAATTTAATTTGCTCTTTTTAATTAAAATGTTTCATTTTTGTTTTTTTTTGTTTTTTTAAATAAAATGTTTAAAATGAAATTAGGGCGGAGGGTGGTGACTTGGCTAATGGCTAATGACATGGCTAATAAAAATGTTCACGTTTTATTAACAGTAAATATTTAAAATCTAAATTGCTTCTGATAGTGGTGAAGGTTGTTACAACAGCACATTTGTATTTGTTTAGGGATAAGTTGTAGATTTCTGAATATGTGTATACAGTTTTGAGACACATTATTTTAAAAAAAACATGGATGTTATGATACAAAATGTGTTAATTATAATATGTGCCAGGCGTGGCAACAAAATTATTAAGTTAAACAACAATGGTTAACTCTTACACTGATTGCTTATTAGTTTTAATACATTTAATATTTAATATATATATATTTAAGCGAAATTTATGGAGTGTTTGTACCTAATATATACTTAAACAATATTTAATCGATAATAATCCGTATGAAGAAAGGCGTGTGATAAATGGTCGTCTGTGATGTGTAATGTGTCGCGCGTTCTGATTGGTCCATTCAGTCGAGGCGCCCATCATCTACAGAGAGCCGGAGCGCCTTCAGAGAGCTCAACACACTGAAAGAGAGAGAGGCAACATCTTTACCGATATATTCTCCAGTCATAGTTTTACTGGACAACAAATCTTAAACTTCACAAACCTGTCATCTCAGATCGCTATGGATTGTCGAAACGTAAGTGAAGTCCATGTTTATGTTTGTATAGCTTCAAAAAGAAACTTACGAATTATGCATATTAAAGATTTCGGTTATTTGTGACAACAGATTAAGTGTATGTGTTATATTAAAGTGTTATTAAATATTCTATACATTTTCAATACTTTATAAATATCATCAGGCTGTGGTTTCAAAACAGTTAAGGTAAAATTGAACTTGAAATGTTGTCGTTACATAATCCAGCAAGAAGACTAACTTAGTTAGAGTTAATATTTTAGGATTTACCAACACCAATTACATTAAAATATTAAGTTTACAAATTAATTAAAAAAGTGAATGAGGAAAGATGTGCATTATGATTACAGAACCAGATTAATCAGCTAAAACCAACCATTATCTAAGTGACTGTTGACAAGAGGATTTAACAAAGAACCTGGTGTGGGTGGTAGGAGGATTTTAAACATGTTTCAATTGTATTAATTTCATAGCAGAGAATTCACAACTTAAACAGATATTTAAGGAATACTAAAACAGTTTTCGACTTTATGTCAACAACGGTCATGTTTTAAATCTGTTTATATCAGCAGTACTGAGAATGACACTTAATTCTCAGAAAAATACTTCTCCGCAGGCTTTTTTTACAGTATGAAAAGACCGAAATGCATAAAGGAGATGTGCTGTGTTTGCAGTTGTGTGTGGGGAGAAGGGTCACTGGTTTGACGTCTGGTCTTGTGCATTCATAAGTGCTGATTTTCAGAAGTGACATGTCTGTGTCTAAAGATAGAACACTTGAATGCTTGATCAGTTCATCTTTACAAGCTCAAACACAAGCTTTGTGCTACCTTTTCCACATTTTATTTAGATTAAAGTGATCAAATAAAGACTGAAAGCTGTGACTGGTTAATGTCAAAATGGTTCCTTCCCATTTGTTTTACCTCTCTGTACAGCAGGAGTACAAGCAGTCGGGTGGTTACACAAGTCATCCATTGCGTGGGCTTGGAGTTGTGTGTTTGTGGGAGGGTTCAGAACTTTCTAGAAACAGCAATTATCTGTGTATAATTTGAAGATGTGGCTGTGACTGATGAGACAGATGGTCATTTGCATGTTCCAAACTGATGGGAGATCTTTGTGATGAGACATTCTCACAAGTAAGGTTCACACAAGATGTTCCTTGATTGATGATTGGTCTCATCCTGTCATGCTTGAGAAAGCTCTGTTGCTAGGAACTCTCAGAAATGTAGTTATTTCTTATCTTTGGTGTTGAACGCAAACCTAAGAGCATGTAGGTAGAATATCAAAGGCTTTTGTTGAAGGGCTTTATGAGGAATGATCACAGTAAAAAGCCCTCAGGTCCTTGTTTGTTGTGTAATAGATCATTGTTTATCCCTGCATAAACCTCAGAGGAGCGTCAGGCTTTCCACCTCACTCAGCTGGATCTTCACACTGTTAGCCTGTGAAGCTCCGAATGCTTTCAGCTTCAGTCCCTTGACTATGACGCACCCCCAGCAGGCAGGGAAAATTAGTCGAGCTGTCGGAAACTTGAGGCTCGCTAGGGACCGCTGACAACTTGGATCCCACTGGATGAGGAGAATAAAAGAATCCAAGAAATCAAACTAAAAGAATGTGCGTTCCTCTAAACATAATGATTTACTTTTGAGATACTGTGTATTTTATTGATGTCGATTCTGAGAGAAAGAGAAACTATTTTACAGAAAGAAACTTTAGTTCACCCAAATAAGAAAATTCTGTCATCATTTGCAAACATAAAGGAGATATTTGGAAGATTGTTGGTAACCAAAACATTTTGGTGAACACTGAATTCCGTTATACAGTATAGGCAAAAGAAATAACTGAGACACATCTTTTTTAAGAGAAGAACAAAAGGTTTGGAACGACATAAGAGTATCCTAAATGATGACAGAATTTTCTTGAATGAGTTTTATTTGTTGCAGTTTACATGTTTTAATCAAAATAAAGCAGTAATATCAAAAGATTATATTCTAAAAGGAATCATAGGATGGATATATGTGACCCTGGACCACAAAACCAGTCGAAAGAATATTTGTAGCAATAGCCAACAATACATTGTATTGGTTAAAATTATCGATTTTTATTTTAGGCCAAAAATCATTAGGACATTACATATATATATATATATATATATATATATATATATATGAAGAGTTCAGATGCAAAACCAGCTAAAATCCATCTCAGTCAAAAATGAGATAATGATACTGAGTGAATGCTCCTGACACATATTATACGTTCATCAAATACTTTTTCTTCAATCTCGCTAAAATACCAGCCTCAGCCCAATCAGAAGTACCGGTAATTACATAGAAACCTATACATCTGAGCCTGATAAAAATGCATTTTTTAAAGAAAGACGTCAGATGGATTTAGCTCTTTGCATCTGAACTCTTCATATATATATATATATATATAAATTATTTATTAATATGCATTGCTAAGAACTTCATTTGGATAACTTTAAAGGCGATTTTCTCAATATTTAGATTTTTTTGCACCCTCAGATTCCAGATCTTCAAATAGTTGTATCTCAGCCAAATATTGTTCCATCCTAACAAACCATCAATGGACATTTCAAAAAAATTACCCTTATGACTGGTTTTGTGGTCCAGGGTAAGACATTAAAGTAGTACTATAAATCACAAATCCTGAAAGGCTCACACATTCAAAAATAACTCATACAGGTGCATGAAAACACTTTACCAATATCTAAACCTAAGGCCAGTGCACAGTTGCTCCCAAAGGAATTTGTAAATGGGACTTTCACCAAAAACTGGGCTGGTGAGAGTACCATTAAACAGTTCCTTTGAGAGCAACAGAGTGCCGACTTTAGGTTTTGACATGCTGTAACAATACTTTACCATTAGCCACCTCAGCAAACAACACTGTAAAAGTGAAAAGATTCTACAATTTCCACCACAGTCTTTAGAAGAACCAACATACTGTAATGGCAATTCATAACTATTTTACATTTTGGTAAAGTGGTGGCTAATTCATATGAAATTTGCTTTTTTTTTCTAAAAATTATTTTTCTGTACAAATCACATTGTAAATGTGACCTCAGATATCCTATTGTGTACTTTAGATCAATATATAATTTGAATACCTTCCTCAAAGCATTTCCATTGTGATAGTGTAATAGAGGAACTGGAGACAATATCTGAAGTTGTTGCAATCATTTTACACTTGGTGTTCTTGATACAGATTGGTCTCATGTGGCATTACAGAGTGTGAAAGTTCGTTGACGCTTAAGTGTCGATCTTGACAAAGATCTGTAACTGTTCTTCTGCCATGTAGTCATAGCTAAAATGGCTGACTGTGTTTTATCTGAACTGCAGGAAGGATGCACTCAGCCACAAGACGAGGACATCATGGACATTCCCCTTGATGACCCAGCCGCAAACAAGGCTGCTGCTAAGATTCAAGCTGGTTTTCGAGGTCACATGACCAGGAAGAAAATGAAGGATGACAAGCCTAGAGATGAGGTTAGCAGCATGGGCAGTACATCAAAATACATTTGCCACGGGTGACTTTAGTTATATGAATTAAATTAAATTATTTAATATATTATGTAAACCTACTTTGATTTGCACATTAGATACACATTTGTAAATATTCTTAAACTACTACTACTAAAATGATCTTTTATGTATGTATGCTTTGAGTTGTAGTACCACCTTGGGTACCAGCATCATTTTTATGTGTAGAAACACATCTTTCCACCTCTGATCTTGCTTAGAAACAGCACAAAACCTGTAGCTAGTTAAAAACTCTCCATAAAGAGCATGGCAGAGAGAAATACAACTGTATGTTTAAATCATTAAGTCATTATCCCATTTAAAGCTTGAATGTATATGTGATTTTTTTCCCTCCTGGGAAATTAAGGCTGATCGAAATCCTAATCAATCTTACATTATCTTGTAATCCATCATGTATTGAAAGAACAATTATCATTAAAGGTTCTTTGGAACTGTTTGGAACTCTACACAATCGTTTCTGTCTGGAATCAGAATTTCCCCAGCAGACATCAGTATGGTTAAAATGGTATCCTAGCAATACCGCCTTAATTGCTTGTTGCTAAGCAATAATACAGATGGTACCCAGTTAATGTCATGTGAGCACTTCTCAGTTGTAGTGCCTATGTACGGTAATGTTTTACACAAAAGAAAGCAATTTTACAGAATGTCTTTTTGATTAATTTTACATTTTTTGGTTTGAACGTAACAGGTGTATTTCACAACGCAGTCACTTGTAAATGCCAGCCTTTCATAAGCATCATTCAGGAGTTTTATGCAAAACAAAAACATGTGTCATCTGTTTCAGAAACAACGAGAGCAGAAGTAGCTAAGAGGACCACCATCGCCACCGCCCGATAGCACATCACTGCAATAACCAGAGCTCTTTTGTTTAAAAAGAACCCTTCAGTGTATGATATGAAAGCATCGACATCCAAACTACATGCAGAGTTTGCCACCTGACTAGCAGACTCGCTCACTTTCCTCTTCTTCCTTTAGCATCTGAGTGGCTGTTTTTGACTCGAAACAGGTTCACAGCATGACATTATAAATTTGATTCATTTTAAGATAGATAAGGTTGTTTGTGATCTGTCCGCTTTCAAATCTGAAGCGTTTCTTGTTGCTTCAAGCAAGGCAAGCCAAATACTCTGTCTGGAGATTTGTTGATTTGTTTGAAGTTGTGCTTTACTTCTTTGGCTGTACTGAATCTTACAATATACAAGTATGCATTTACTAAAAGTCAGTGTTTTTTCTAGCATAAATTTTGTTTATGCCTGTTTAATAAAGCGAATTAAGTTCCACATATCAGCTTTCTGTGTTCATTGGACCTGTTACTGTTGGCATTTTTGTTGTGTTGAAGGTAATAAATATGCTAATTACAGCTGATGGAAAGTAACTGATCAAATATGTTTTTAATTAGTCAAAAGATGTGGTTTACCTGACAAATATGCAAGCTGTGCAATACACTGAGAATATTGTTCGTATTTCCAGTGTGTGTCAGATCCATGTGATTCAGTATGAAGTATTCCCACGGCTTAATCAATCTTTCAAACAGTGCGACTGTATCCTTCAAATAGCACAGATGCTCATTAAAAATGGATTTGCTCAAATGCACTCCTTGCGTGCGGCCCTGCCTGTGTGAATGTCTTTTTTGTGTGTTTGTGTTTCTGTCTACCTGTCTATTTGTATCAGATCATCTCTTGGTAAAATACAGCATTTTTACCTTGTGTTCTTGTAGCACAACTAGTAGAGTATGGCATTAGCGGTCTCAAGGTCACATACTGATAAAATGTATAGGGCAGATGTGCTGTAAGTCACTTTAGATAAAAGCATCTGCGAAATGCATACAGATAAATGCAATGTAAATGTCACTGAACGGCATTCTTGAACTTATTGCTCAGGGTTTTAAACAAGGAGGTCTGTAATACCTGTAGAAAGCTCTGTTAGCATTCGCATTCATTTCAATGGCAGTTGCTTGGCTGGTGCATGAAATCTCAGAAGTACGATTTGAAATGTGCCATCTTTTAAAAACTTTAATAGAATATAAAAGTGCGAACCTTAACGTCATGTTTTCGGACATTTAATTGCAGTTAAATGACATTTGTTATAGTTTAAATGCAATTAGCTAAATTCTAGAGTGGTTTTGCCTTGCTCGAGTAGAACCTATATATGTAATTTCATAATTACTTTTATTGTCTTTGAAATATGGTTGAAGTGTGCTGCCAAATATACTGATAAGCATTTGCTGAAAAGTGTGTATTTAAAGAGATAGTTCATCAAAAATGGAAATTCTGTCATTAATTACTCACCTTCATGTCGTTCCAAACCCCTAAGACCTTCGTTCATCTTCAGAACACAAATGAAGATATTTTTCATGAAATCTGAGAGCTTTCTGACCCTGCATAGACAGCAATGCAACTGACATGTTTAAGGCCCTGAAAGGTAGTAAGGACATCATTAAAATAGTCCATGCAACATCTGTGGTTCAACCTTAATTTTATAAAGCTATGAGAATACTTTGTGTGTGCAAAGAAAACAAAAATAATAAAAACAAAAAATAATTTTATTCAACAATTTCTTCTCTTCCATGTCAGTCTTCGATGTGAAATCACGTACCACAGCGCATGACTGACATGGAAGAGAAGAAATTGTTGAATAAAGTTGATATTTTTGTTTTCTTTGTGCATAAAAAATATTCAGAAAACTCCTGGATTTCATCAGAAATATCTTAATTTGTGTTCCAAAGATAAACAAAGGTCTTACAGGTTTGGAACGACATGAGGTTGAGTGATTAATGACAGAATGTTCATTTTTGGGTGAACTATCCCCTTAAACATATTTGTATTTACTTGTTTAGAAATATGTATTTATGTTATGTTTAGAAATATTTGCAACGAAGTTTAGTACATCTAAAATTAATTAACTTAAACTTAATATTGAAGAACACGCTACAGTTAAAATTATAATCAAGTACCTTACAATATTTAGTATGTTAGTCGACACATCAAAATATGTGTACTTTAAAACACAACAAAACATTTGAAATTATTACAAAAAGCCCACTTTTAAGATAAGTGTGTTAAAAACACAGTCATTACAAAAATTTCTTTAAGTACTCTTATAGAGATCGTTCACCCAAAGATGAAAATTCTGTCATCATTTCAAGACAAAGCAACTGGAAGTGCTGAAATGCTAACTTGTTTGTGGGTTTTGGCCTATAAAAATATGCCATTCTTGCAGCACAATATAGTGCAGAAATATGCAAAAATGCCACAGGTCCATAAAATCCAATCCTCAGGGGTGGCTGTTTGTAATGCCTGACAAAAAAAAAAAAAAAAGAACTTATCACATTAACATTATCCATCCATTCATTCTCCAAACCGCTTATCCTCTGCAGGGTCGTGGGACATGTTATCTTTTTCTAGATAATCTAAATAGCTTTTCCGGTTGTGGTTTTATAGCAGTGGTTACTTGTTTAAACAGCACTCTGTTATCTCTGTTATTTTTTTAGCACTATTATAACCTATGGTATATTTAAATACTGGAATACATACATAAACTTTAGTCAGAATATGCCAGTTGTTTTTCTGCACAATTCTTATCTACCTGCAGCTGTTAACTAAAGTGACAGCACTCTAATATTCCTGCTTTCCTCAAAGGAGGATCGATCCAGAGGCTCAGCTTAAGCACCGAATTAACCCCCCTCAGCGGTATTACACAGAAAGAGAAAGAGTGGAATAGTGGAGGAGATTGGAAGGTAAAGGGATGCTGTTGCTGGGACGGCTCAATGGCTGCTGCTTATATGCTCGTAATGATGATTGACAAGGCTGATGGATTAGGCTCCTCCTGAACCTACATTTGGAACTTCATTTATTCATTTTGTGCTGCTGTTGAATAGCCCTACTGTATCTGAAAAATTTAAATCACTGTTTATTTTATCTGCCCTTTTTAACTGGAATGTCACAAATGTTCAAACCGGTTAAATTTTTTTGTTGTTTAGTCTGTATGTGTTATTCACTGGAGGGAAAAGCAAGGTTGTTGCATGATAAAACAGCCAACATTTTGCTTCTGTGAGCTAGTATTATTACTACTCCCACATCAGGCTCTCAAGCATCATCCTCAATCCGTTGTAGTTCACCGGAGTTCACATCTTGCCTCTAAGAATTTGTGACAACTGCAATGTTACATTATTAGGGGTCTAAGCACTGAACCTTAGAAGGATATTATCCCCAAACTTAGAAGGATGGTCCCAATATTGCACTACTACTCAGGTGCATATACACACATCCCCCAACACTAGGATACATTTGCATTTTGGTCCGTAACTCTGGAATCATAAGTGCTAGGATCAGAATTAATATTTTTTATAAATGCTTGGCCCATTATGACCCATACTGACTAATTTTGTTCAATTCAATTCAATTCAATTCAATTCAATAAATTTGAATTGAATTGAATTGAATTAATTTTGTGATTTTTTTCTGTTAATGATTTTGAAGGTTAAAATAGGAGGTTTCCTGGAAAAAGGTTTGGAACCTCTAAACTAGACCATGCTAATCTGCCAAACCTTGCTGGTTTTAACATGCCTTGGTCAAACAGGCATTTTACCAGCGGGTTATTTAGCTGACATCCCATTCTTCCCACAGAGTGCTCTTTGTTGGCATTGAAAGAGTGCCTCTAGAACTCATGTTTTAATTACAGTACACAACTCACAATGGGCAGGAGAAAGTAGAGCGTGTTGTAATTATCTCTTCATGCCCTGTCCCCTGACAGAGTTTTTATTACATCTAGTCTGCCTCCTCAGTGATATCTAGCAGTTAAAATAGAGCAGTGGCACAAGACTGCTGCAAGCTATGCGTGTGCAAAGACATATTATATGGGGTTAAAAATCAGGGTGCAAATGTGGATAAAAGTTCATGGTAAGAAGTGAAAATGTGTTTCCAGCTTTTTCAACAGGAGCCTGTAAAGGTTCTACAGGAGTTCTGTTGGGGAAAAAGATGTTAGTCACAATGTATCAGAAGTTGGCTGAGAGTCTCTGGATCTGAGGTTGAAACCCCTCTGCTTTAAAGGGTATTTTCCTGAGAACTGGAATGAGATGTTGTGTCATGGAGTTGACACTATGGGTAACGGCATCAGTGTGACCGGTGTCTGAACCGCATATAAACTCACAGCAATATTCATTGGCAACCCATGAGTCAGAGCACCCAGAGCACCAATGAGTCATTATGGATTCTGGGCCCATTGCACAAAATTTGCTATAGGGTCCTCTGGGTCCTATGCACTCTGTCCCCCTTTTCTCCCCGATTATGATTCCCTTGCCAGTGAGTAAAGGCACCTGCAATACACATCATCAATTATTTTGCTGAAGGAAACATGCAGGCAAGCTCTAGGCATGGCAACGAGACGTAGCATCTCATTCCCATTTTCATGAAAACGGGTTGCATACACTGAGATGTTCCCTTTCAAACTGGAACTTGGACGCTGCATCATAGAGTTGACGCTATGGGAAACCAATACCCACTACATCAGATGTTCTCCAACTTCCAACCTTTATCAAACTCACCTGCCAGTGACTTTCTATCCTGAAAACCTTGATTAGTTCAGGTGTGTTTGATTAGAGCTAGAGCTAAACTCTGCAGAAAAGTGGACCTCGAGAGCCAGAGTTGAGAATCCCTGCACTACACCATACTGAGAAAACATCTGTCTCACTAAGCTCTGAATATGCACAAACATAGTGGGCATAGCATAAACTGACTCAACAGATTACTCGGCCAGACTCAGAAGCATGTCAACCCAATCGGTGCATCCCATGTGAATCTAAGCTAATGGTTCTACTAAAAGGTTCCCAATCTTTTATGATGCATAACAGTGGAAGTCCTGTCTGTTACACCTTCCTTCCTCCTTTGTGAGACCGGCCTTAGCCTTATGCTGCCCCAAGATCAGAGCTCAGAGAAAAATAATGCACTTTGCCCAGGAACTCTCATCACCCAGGTTCTAAACCCCAAGCGAGCCATGGGGAATCTCAGGCCTCTAATTAAAGTCCCCCAATTTAACTGGGCGAGATCAGCTCAAACCCTGCCTTGAGTAAAGGCAAGCTAACTAAACGAACTATAACTAACTCTTTTTCTTTAAGTACTAAAACACAGTATGTGACAAATATCCCTACTTTAAGACCCAACAGATGTTGGAGAGAGAGGTAAACTAAGTAGAAGGAATCTACATTGCCCCACATAAATCTGTTCACCTTGCTCAACCCCTTAGCCTAACAAGAGGGAGCAAAGGACAAGAGCAATTGCTCTGTAGTACCTCACTAAGTACATGAGCATTGCAGCTAAAACAAAACCCTACTCAGTCCCTGTGAATCCCGCAAGAAATTCTAGGAGGGACAACAAATGACAACGCAGAGTCCATGTTTATTACTGCTGGACCTGTGTACCATCCAACTGCCCATTCTCAAAACCTCACAGTCATCAGTTCCTGAGGCTCAAATCCTCTAGAAGCACTGAACAAGTTCAAGAGAAAAAATTATTTTATCTTCCTTCAATCTCAAGACTCTAAGGCAAGTGGAACCAGAAAGGATGCATCATCTCATTACAACCAACCTTCTTAACAAGGGGTGCCCAAACTCGGTCCTGGAGGGCCGGTGTCCTGCAGAGTTTAGCTCTAACCCCAATTAGACACACCTGAACCAGCTAATCAAGTTTAGGTACCCCTGTTCTTATTCATTACCTCAGCTGTTCTTTCTTTTTTACATGTTTCATTTTTGCCTTTTTATTATGACAGAACAGATCAGAGCTAACAGGAGGTGAAGTGGGAGAGAGATTGTGCTCAGGAAAAGTCTTCGAGTCAGGATTCGAACTCGGGACACCCATAGCTGTATGTAACTGTACTGTATGTTGGTGGACTCCCCACAAGGTTATCAACCTAAGCACTTAACAACCTCTTGTGTTGAGAGGATGGACAAAAAAGGATGGACAAGTCTGTGGTGCAGTGCAGTTCGAAGGATGGACAAGTCTGTGGTGCAGTGCAAACGATTCAGGGAACAATTCATAAAAGTAACGTGACGTGTAGGTAAGTCTCATACTCACTGGTCATTCACTCCCCCTACCTACAATCCCTGCAGGTACCAAGACTCGAATCCGCAACCTTTGGCTTATAAGTCACTAACCATTAGGCCAAGACTGCCTAATGGTTTTAAGTCAACAGATCAGGCATGCCTGTAATACGGCCATCATGTGCAAGGCATCCCTAGCCTGACCCATTGCTACACATGCCCTGTTTAGACGGCAAGACCGGAGCCTTCAATGAGGTTGCCTTACAATGTGAGCAATAGTTAGTCAGCATCTCCACAACATCTTCATGTGTCCCAGGTCACACAATCTCTCCACATTTGCATAACTGGATTGCTGATAGGGAAATAGGCAAACCTAGTATGTTTTTTTCCCATTATCTCTAAACATCAGTGTGAGCAGTTGGAAGAAATAGCTTCCTGACACAGATCCAGTCTAGTTTTGGCACAGACCATAACGTCCAGTTCCTGCATGTGTGGTTGATAGAAGAAAACTACACCAGTTTTTTTGCCCTCTCCAACCACATTCAGTTCCTCAGAGCTAGATGGCACCAGCAACATGCTTTCTGCTGCATCAGAAGATGCCAGAGACTGGTCCTCCTGATCCACCAGATTGTTCAAGCCAGAAATCGAGGATTGAGAAAAAGCAACCACAGTCTGAAAACCTTGAAAACCAGCTTGACCTGCTATACAGGAACAGTTTGTCCCAGGAACTTTTTACCCCCAGACCTGTTGCTGTCTGCGTTTCCATTGTGGCCTAAAGTACCGTGAAGATTAGGCAAATAGTATGGTTAAAGACTGCGTGCGACTGCTTTTCCCAGTCCAGAGCCATTTCTCAAACTACCAAGGACGCAAGTCTGAAATTTGCGTACTTGGTAGTTTGGACTTCACAAGACTCAGAAGTGTGAACTCCCAGGGACAGGGCGGCCGAAGTCAGGTAATTCTGCAAATGGAACAGCAGCATACTTGATGATGTCAGTCAGCTCGCCTTGGCTTCATTTTAATAAAGGTATAAATATATATACATTTATATATAAATATATAAAGTTATAAAAACATAACTTAGTCCTTAGCCAGAACGACCTGGAACAAATAATAGATTGATGAGACCAAAGATTACCTGTTAGATTTACCTAAAACGAATTATATCTCATGTTTAACCACTACAGAGACATCAGAGCCATCGGCAAATGTCAGAAGCAGAAGTTTGGCGCTCTTGGGCAGGATATATGAGCACTGAGCGCCAAGTGATCGCCTGGAGCTCACATCTCCGAAATCGCCGAAGCACATTTTCAAACAGACACTTTATAATAGTCTTTATAATAAAACCAGAGATCTGAGTTTTTAACAACTACATTCTTACCTGAAATACTCTTGAAACTAAATTTTAATGACAGAATAACAGTAATATTTTGAGAATTATGCAAATAAATGGTGGTTGAAATACAATGATGAGTGAACTCAACCAATCAGCATGTTCAGCTCCCAAGTCCCACCCCCAAAAGTTCCTGACCTTTGAAAAAGTGCTACCTCACGAGCAGCCAATTTTTACCTGGAATTTTATTTAGATCCTGGTTCCTGCGGTAGAAACACACAGAGTACCGCCCCAAAGACCCTAGTTCCTGGAGAAAGTTACTGAGGTGGAAACAGGCTTTAAGTCTTCAAGCTGCCTCGGCAACAGTGGGAACCAAACCGTGGGGTGCAGACATTTGACCCTGATCCCTGGAGAAGAGGGCTAAGTGTGATCGGAGCTTTCTCAGTGTGAGCTTGTCACAGTAAGCTTATCCAGCACCCTCAAGTGCTGAACATGTTTACTCCACTCTTAAGCAAACAACCTGCATGTCATGGGTTCCTCAGGTGTTTAATAACAAGGACAACATGCACAACAAACTAGGGATGTGCCAGAATCTAAATACCATGTTCGGAAAGAAAATTACATGTTCTGCGGAACCCCTAGGGAATAAATGCGAGATGGGAGGACAAAAAATGTATCTCAATGCTTTCTCTCATAATTATATCAGTGGGTAATTATACTGTATTAGGGCTGCATGATAAATCGCAATAAATTCCAATGAAATCGCACTCGCAATTAGGCAAAAGTTGCCATAGTCATGCGTGCATCTTGTCAGTGAGGCACATTAGTAGTAAATCTCCATCTGAAGGCCAGAGGGCGCTCTCGTGTGGAAACTCCAAACACTCCCCCAGAAGAAATCCAGGAAATCCCTATTAGTGATGGGAAGTTCAGATTATTTTACCGACTCAGACCTTTGAGTCTCGTTCAGCAAAATGAACAAATCTTTTTTCGAGTCATTTCGTTCATTTTAGCAAAATATAATTAAAATGTTTTGTGTTACCTCCCTAACACATCTACTGCTTACACAAACATTGATCACACTATAAACAAGACAAAACTACAATGCTATAAGAAACAGAAAAGATGAATTCATTGTTTACCTGGGTCTTTAGTCTATGATTAGCTCACCTCACCTCTTATCTGACAAAACCCGAAGATTTAACTGCTTTCATTGATTCAATGTGACTAATAAACACACAACTATGAAAATATATGATTTATCTATTCATTTTCATTATAATAAAGTATATAATAATGCAATGCTAATCGACATAGCCTTTATTATTGCTTAGAATACTATGAAATATGTTGTGTGCCTTATTCTGTGTAAGAAGCAACATCATCTCACAGAGGGATTTCAAACACTCGACTGACGTTATGAAGCAAGTCTGGAGTAAAAACGTTATAAAATGTGGTATTTTTTACGTGCTCTCAGAAGGAGCAGCATTTACTGTAGAGCTGTTGTTCACTGAGAAGCTACACAAACAACTTTAATTATTGTAGAACAATCTCATAATCACGAGATTATATGGTCTGCGATTATGAACGTGATTTTGCGTAGCTAGTCAGTGAACTACGGCTCTGTGTAGTAAATGCTGCTCCATCTGAAAGCAAGCACGATGGAGATTTACTACTGATTACAGAACCGGCTTTACTAACAAGATGTGCATGACAATCACATGCGATTAATCGTGTGGGCATCAGGGAGCCGCTATTAATATGCGGGGCACTGAAATCGCTTTTAAATGCTCTCTCGCTTTTTACTCTCACTTTTGAGGTTCGCGATAACACGTGTTACTACGGAGTGGCAGTACTTACCACACATTTTACAAGATTAGATGTTTGTCAGTGGTGCTCAGGATCTGCAAATCATTTGCCATTGTCCTATCAATCATCTCTCCTTTCTCTGTTTATGTGGTAAGTGAAGTTTTATGTACTGTAATGTAACAGGCTACCACTAGCAAGCAGCTAACCATGTCCCTTTAGTTCCTCATGGCATCAACTCCATGACACACTGCTGAAGTTCCGCTTTAAGAGGGAACCAGTTAATCTAGATATCACTACATTAGGCACATATTTAGGTCGCTGGGAATTTTTTTAAAGAGCTGAAAGAGTTTGTCTCTGTGATGTGGCATTTAATTTTGCATGATATGAACAAAATGTACTTGTGCATATCACAGAAGTGTGTGTTTATCATAAAATGTTTTCTTTTCTTTCACATATTAACACACCTCCAAAAAAATACTATTTTCTGATCTAAAAATACTCTTCAAGAGCCATTCTCAAAAATAGGCGCTTAAGGGCACATAGTTCATATCAAAGCAAAACACAGCTCAAGGAATTCAGCATAGCAACAACCCCAACATGTCTGAATCCATGAGTAGTAACTAAATATCCTGCTCTGTGTTGCGCTGTGGGATGAGAGCCTTAAGTTGCTTTGGAGCCTCTGAGCCCACTTTACGCCCACGTTGGCTCCCACTCGCTCTGACACGTCCAGGGACTCAGCCGGGGGTGGAGAGTTATGAAATATGAATTTCACTCAGGTTTCCAATGGCAACACTGACAAAATCTGCTATAGTGTTGCCTCCTGCTTCTGTAGGCTCATATGTTCGCCTTTCATCTTTCTTTTTTGTTGGTAAATATGGCTTTTGTTTGGTAGAAAAACCATGTTCATGCTGACTTATACAAGCTTGTTAATGACAAGAGGTCATTACACCTACACTGACTTACAGTATATAATGAAAAATGAATTAGTCACTGGCTTAATTTCTCCTTACACACTCTCTCCCTCTCCCCATGAGTTGTTAAAGGGAAATGTGAACATATGTAAATGTGAATTTTGATAAGGTTAACTTTGCTTTTAATCTATTAGCTCCTATTGCCTGTAGTGTCTGTATAGGAAAGACATTTCATTTCCTATGTATTTATTTACCCTCCCCCAGTTTATGAATCACCTTTATCGGAGATAAAAGTCAATCTGCAGACCCTGAAAATTGAGACCCCTGTCCATTTTTTTAGTGGGACAGAGAAGGAAAGGTCAATTTGGTGCTTTCAAACCAGTGGAGGGCAGCATTGTATAAATGTGCCCTATGAAACCACAGCTGGATATATAGTTTTTAAAAGGTTACTGTCATTGAAATAATCTTTAAGGTTGAAGGCAGTTTTGCAGATCAAAATCTTTAAACCAGTTTTACAGCATGTTTAACTGACACACATATAATAACACACAAGCACATTAATGCAGCTTATAACAAACAAAGTTTGTAAAGAGACTGATGGACAGTATCAACATCATACAAAGGTTTTAAGACTGTATGTAGACGATGACTAATAATTAGCAAAAAGTTGAGCAGACTGTATTTGTTATGTCTGACAAGTCCAATTCTTTCAGAAAAACTACATATCAAGTGCTGGAAATTAATGAAATTAATTAAATCACAGACAAATGAAATTTTAATTCAAATTCAGTCAAGAAGCTCTTTTAAGGTTTGCCTCTTTACAGTTTTGAATACATTTTTAATGTACTTTCTAATTATTTTTTTCTTGCAATCAAGAAATTTCATTTGTGCTGTTGACAAGGCATATGATAACTTTGACATTATAAAGCTAAAACTAGCTATAAAAATATTATAAATATATTTATTATGCACACAATTCATATAATTTACATATTTTAATGTTTAATGACCAGATGTATAATATTTAAGGCAAAGGTATCAAGAAAATGCTGATAAATATACTAAAGAAAATGGTGACCAAATCTAAATACATGCAAATTGTACATTAAAAGATATTTAAACCTAAAATCTTGACAAACTACTTCTGTCTTCTGTCATCTGACAAACTACTTCTGTCTGTCATTTGTCAATTGCCCATTGCCCATCTAAAATCAGTCAGTTTTGGTTCTTGATATGCCTTGTGGTCAGTTTTATGGTGGCAAGTTAGATCCCAGATCACCCACAAGGTGATATCGGAATTTCTTTTCTTATGTCTGGTCGCCCCTTCTAATTGTTTCTTTCTTTTTAAGTATATTATGAGATGCAGATACTTGCCCTAGTCTTAAAGATGCTAACGGTCTAACCAGATTCAATGATATATGCTAATCTATGCTAAAAGTGCTAGCGCCAGACCCGGAGATCGGCTGAATGGATTCGAAAACGATAAAACTCAACTGTTTAACTCCAGGGGAGTTGGAAAATGAGCCTATTTTCAAGACGATATTTTGAAGAATGTTGGTAACCAAACAGTTTTGGTTCCCCTTGACTTCCATTATATGGACAAAAAATACAGTGGAAGTAAATGGAAACTGTTGCAAAGTTCTTTAAATACATTTCTCTTCATTCTTTACACTATCTTTTGTGTTCCACAGAAGTCATTTAGGTTTGAAATTACAAGAGTGCAAGTAAATAATGACAGAATTTTAATTTTTAGGGTGTGTCACACCCCTGTGGACTGTTTTCTTGGTTTTTCCCTCCTGTGTCCTTATTTGGTCTTCCTGTTCCATTTCTTGTTAAGTCGTCACTGGTTAATCACGTACACCTGTCTGTGTCTCATTAGTGTTACTATATAAGTTTGGTTCAGTTCCTTGTCTTTGGTCTGTTCTTATGTTGTTAATGTTTCCATATGTTAGTTTGCGGTGTGTTGGATTGTGTTTACCCTGCTGCTCCAGTTTGTTCCTGTTCCCGTTTGGATTATGCTATTAAAGCACGTTTTCATTATCTCCTCGTCCCTGCTCCTCCTTCCCACACACAACGCCTGACAGGGTGAACTATCCCTTTAAAATACTGTCAGTTCTTCTTTGTCAATGTTATTGTTCCAATTTATCTAATTTTTATTAATCTAACATGAGATGTTATGTTGCATTATCATTTTTTAAAGAATCTTGTTGCTTTATAATGCTTTAAATTATGTAGTAATTATTATAATTGTTCAAAAGAAAATTCATTTGTGAAATACAATAAACAGTCAGGCCGTGAAGCAACGACAACCTCCCCACACATATATTAGCACCCTCTTCTCCCCCCTTACACAAACAGACCCATTCAACGACTCATAAACATGCCATCATAGTGCACTGTTTGTGAGAATGCATACACATGCACATGTGTGTGTGAGTGCACTTCTGTGTGTGTGTGTGTGTGTGTGTGCGTGTTTGACCGCAGCATAGCATAGCCCAGCCTCGGAAGGAATGGCCGGATTCTGAGTTGGGGGACGTGCTCGGAGTGAACAAATCATGCTAATTGTTTTGGGAAGACTGTGAAAGTTAGACCCAAGATGAAGGCACAGAAGGAGGCTTTCTCTTGGGCATCAGCTGCTTTTGCTGCTCCTCTCCTCTTGGTCCTTGCAGTTCTGATTCATTCAGGTAAGAGGAACAAATGTAGCTTTTTATCAAATGACAATGCTGCACCGTTGGTCTTGACCGAGAACTTATGGCGTAGTTATGGCTGGAAGTTCAAAAAAAAAAATTATAAAACGCCTTTTTCCTTTTATATTGTACTATGTCATTGGCAATGTTAAGTTTCAATGGGTTTTGTATTGAATAGAAACCAGAAAATAACTATATTAGTGCAAACTAATAAATACAGTATTTAGACCATTTTGGACTTATGTACTACACTTGATGTATGAATTTCATTTCATAAGGTAAAAAAAAAATCAAATCAAGTGGTAAACAAATAGTGCTAAAGCTTTCTTCTGAACTGGTGTCATATTTTAAGCTTTTCTGAAATCTTTTTAACACTTATTACTTGTTAGTTTTTAACAACTGGTGTCAGTGTGATTTTTTTTTTTTTTTTTTTTTTTTTTTTTTTTTTGTGGATGTTTGGCATCCAAAATGTGTTACAATCATTTTTATCTTAATAACAAAATATCTTTTGTTTTATCACTTGAAACTTTTTTGAAATGTTATGCTTGAAAAGTATTCTTGTACTTTCTTAACCCTGTATCATATTTTATACGCAAATGACTCTAAATGATCATCATGGTCACAAAAACTTAAAAAAAAAAAAAACTGTTGTACACAATCTTCTACAACACTTTTGTCGTCTGACTGATATACTTTTTTTAGCAAGTAAAAGGCACTTTTGTATAATTCTGAAATTGGTATACATGTCTTTTGTCTTTTGCTTTCTTTTTTTTTATTTTTAAATAGTAAATGTAATAACTTCAGTAATATTTCAAGAAGAATGTTTACTGGACTGAGGCATCTTAAGTTTACTTGATTGTCCATATATGTATATAAATACACACACACACATCAGGCTTTTGAGGCACAATTATTTGTCTCTAAATCAGCATTGTATTTCATATTTTCCCCCATAATAAAAACTACAGAGCTTTGGTCATAAAACTAAGCATTCAAATAAGACAAGGGTGATACAGGCCGATACAGGGTGACAACTAATATGCATTTTATGTAAGTTGTCTGCTATACAGGATTTCATTGATTTACATTACAAGCTTTCAGAATTTCATCTTATTTTCTGGACATACAAATATCAGCAACTGCAACAAATTGCATATTATCAAGCTCTATATATATCATAATATAAATGCCTGGTGTATCAAATATTATAGTCAATGCAAAAATAAAAAAAGGGAAAAAAAAAAAAAAAAAAAAAAGGATTTTTTTCTGACTATTATTTCATATGTCAGGCTATCCAGGGTTAAAATAAATTCAATTTGATTTGATATTGGGTTATATACAGTAATGCAGTGACAGTAATTCATTATGAGAATGACTAAAAATATCTGGAATATTGCTATACCAAAAAAAAAGAATGTTGAGTACATGAAAAATGTAGTTTGTGTAGGTTTTTGTAGTCTAGTATTACAGTGTAATGCTGTGCCTGTCTGGAGCAGTGTCCGAGCGGATACTGTAGCAGCATTGAGACAATAAGTTACTGAATGGACAAAGATGACTTACAATGTACTTTATATTGCAATTTACAACATCATGAAAACTCATTCCTATCCTCGCATCATGACTACTTTAGAAGCTGTTTGTGTTGTACAATTGGCCAATGTTGTCATCAACAGAGTCACAGGAGCCCCGTGTGTCACTTTTCATCTAATCACACTGATTGTTTGTCGCTCTGTAGGTCCTTTTCATGCCAGGAAATTGGGCCAAACAATTCAAGCTTTTGTGTGCTCATCTCTGGCAGGCCTTTCGCACTGTAAGCAGTTACCAAGGAGATGGGCCGTTTCCACACAGGCTTTATTCTGCTGGTTATCAGACAAAGAGAATGAGAATCTTTGATGCTTTATATTACAATATTTACAGCTTTAAAAGGTGGCCCACTAAATACAGTGCAAGGTCCCACTTTATATTAGGTGGTCTTAACTACTATATACTTACTTCAAAAAATAAGTACAGTGTACTTATTGTGTTAATACTGTATTGCAAAACACTTTTGCTGCTACTGAGGTGGGATACAGGTAAGGTTAGGGAGAGATTTGGTGCTTTGGGTAGGTTTAAGGGTGGGTTAAGGTGTAAGGGATAGGTCAATAGCGTAATTATAAATGTACTCACAGAAATTAATTACAGATGTAATTTTTTTTAAGTACAATCAAAATTCAAAACGAAGCATTGACATTTATTAATATCATGCACGGCATCAATAAGACAAGCCAATAAGGAAAATTGACAGTGATATGTGAACCCATATTATGTAGTCTTGGTTGTTGTTTGTTTTTTTAACTGCAATAATATTTCACAGTGTTGGTTGTTATTGCATTTTTAATTAAATAAATGCTACCACGGCAAGCATAAAACACTCCTTCTGAAAACATTAAAAGAAATATCACAGACCCCCAACTTTTAAATTGTAGTGTTTATTGCTATAGTATCTATGCATGATTATGTAGTTAGATTCATTTTGTTATTTGTCATTACTTTTCTTGCTGTCTGTGAGACTGTCAGAACAGACTGAACATAACAGAGTTGTGACCCATTTTTTGGCTTGAATGTGATCTGAGTCATCAATATCTGAAAGAGCTCGATAGTAAAAGGTGTCTTGAACTGTGCAAGTGTACTTTATGTAAGTTATGTTGTTGCCCTCTCTGGCAATGAGATCTGATGAGTGTTATTACAGCTTTTATGTGCACCAGGTTGCAGTGAAGTCAGACAGAAGGCAGGGTGAGGCCTTACCAAATTGACAAAGTAAAAGGTTAGTTCAACCAAAAATGAGAATTATCCCATTATTTACTCCCTCTCAAGGCATCCTAGGTGTATATGACTTTTTTCTTTCAGACGAATGCAATCAGAATTACATTAAAAATTGTTCTGGCTCTTTCAAGCTTTATAATGCAGTGGGCGGGTGTTTCTCTTCGTCAGTCCAAAACAAGTCCAATAAAGCGCATCCATCCATAATAAAAGTGTCTCAAACAGCTCAGGGGGGTGAATTAAGGCCTCCTGTAGCAAATCAATGCATTTTTGTAAGAAAAAGTCTGTTTAAATGGAATAATCATTTTCTCTAGCTAGCATAACAGTTGTACACGGAAACAGCTCCGGGCAGATGACGTAGGATGTCAGCATTGACAAACGCAGATGTGCAGTAGAAAGCTCAAAACAAAACTCCGGTCACGAATTAGAAGTACAAAATGAGGCTTTGTAAAGAAAAATGTTGAAGGATTTCGAAATAAGCCAAAAGGAGACTGGTTTTCCTTTGCTTCCTTTGCTCCTGTAAACAAACATTGGTTTTCACGAGACTCCTAAACGTCCTACGTCATCCACCTGGAGCTGCTTCCATGTACAGCTACACTTTAAATATGGATATTTTTCTTACCAAAATGCATCGATCCACTACAGAAGTCTTTTATTCACTCCCCAGTGCAGTGTGTGACACTTTTTATTATGGATGGATGTGCTTTATCAGACTTGTTTTGGACTGTTGAAGAGAAACACCTGCCCACTGCATTATAAAGTTTGAAGTTTATAAAGTATTATAAAGTTTATAAAGTTTTACTTTTATATAGCGAAAGAGATGAAATGCTAAATGAAAAAATGCCATGATTTGAGCATTAGTCATACTTAATGTATGTAATAACAGTATGCACTAATTATGTAAATAGTAATTTAGCAGACACTTTAATCCCTAGTGTCCTACAATGCACTTACTATAGATACGATCCTCTTAGAGGAGGCTGAGGTGAAGTGCTTTGCTCAAGAGCATAATGGCTAATGGCACATGCTAATTCTTGTGTGGCTTAAACCATCAAACTTCTGATTATGAACTCTGATTTTGAACCTTGAGCTAGAATATTTGTGTTTTGTTGTTGTTGTTGTTGTTGTTTGTCTGTTTGTTTTTTTGTTTTATTTATACATTTTTATTACAATACAAAAGCCACAGGATAACAACAACAAAAGCACACTTAAATACTGTATGTGGCAGTGAACAAATACACCAGAATATATTTTTCAAAGATAAATAAATAATTTACAAATTAATCATAATAAATAAATAAATAACAACAACAACAAAAACCTAGTGCAATCCTTCATACAGCAAATACCGTTCTACAGTATTTTGATCAAGCTGTACATAGAGTGTATCCCAAACAAAACTGTGAGTGTAGGCTGAGGGGGGACTCAGTCTCAAAGAACCGGGTCAAGCTGGAGAGTTTGGACATGTTCACGAAGGGGCTACCAGAGTTTAACAAAAATAGTGCTGGGTCGGTGAAGAGAGTACCTGATTTTCTCTAACTTCATAAAGTAAAGAACGTCCTTTACCCAGCGGGTGTGAGAAGGAGGATGAGGGTTCTTCCAGTTCAGCAGAATTAAACGCCTAGCCAACAAGGATAAAAAAGCTACGGAATCTGAAAATTGTGAAGGCAAAGAAAGGCCAGGTGGGAGAACTTTAAATAAACCAGTAATTGGACAAGGTGGAATATTGACAAAAGTAATGGCTGACAATGAAACAAAAATTTGCCTCCAAAAAGCAGACAGGGCAGGACAGGACCAGAACATATGGATTAAAGTAGCCGGACCAGAATGACACCTGTCACACTCAGGGTCAATAGAGGGGTTGATACGAGCTAGCCTGTAGTACCAATGTCTTGGGACCAACTGGTGTGTAGGTTATCCGAGACAAACTACAAATTATCAATTATATTGACTATCTTAGAAATTGACCCTTTAGCACAAAGGTCCACACCCAGTATGATGTCCAGAACCAAAGGAAGAGGAGCATTTGGAAAGTTAACACATTTTTACGCACAAAGTCTCGAGTTTGTAAATATCTGAAATATCTGCTTTTGGGGATATTAAACCAAGAGATCAACTGATCAAAAGAGGCAAAAACACCATCAATGTAAAGGTCACCAAAACGGGTTTTTCCATGAGGCATAAGCATTATCCAGGATGGAAGGGTAGAACAAAGGATTGGAGTGTATTGGGAATAATAAAGGGGTATTGTGAAGACTAAAATGACGCACAAATTGGGTCCAGATTTTAAGACTATTTTTTACAATTATATTATTCGAATATTTTATTGGGATCATTGAATATGGGAGGCATCCTCTTTTATTCTAAGAAATAAATCACCCTGCAGTTTTCTCTCAAGTGGTTTCATTGTTGCCAGCATCAAGTCTGAGTATGATTCAGTAGGATATGTAGCACTTTTAATTGTCAGAAAATGACTTGTCTTTAAACATTTTGGTTCAATACACATACCTGTTCATCAAAAATCAATTTTTTTTTTAGTTTTATTTAGTAACTAATGAGGGTGTACTCATTTTTGCAACACATCGTTTTATCATTTTGATAAGAAAATCTTATTTTCCTAAATAATTTTGACATTCTTCTTCGGTAATTGATCAAGCTGGCTTGTTGGAACAGTATATCTCCAAAGAACCCTAACATGTCATCTAAATAAAGAGTAACTGGTGAATTTAGAGGGGGTGTACTCATTTATGCTGTGCACTGTATATAGACCTATTAAATTATCCTCCACTGGAATAATGAGCAGCAATAAACTACATTTGGGCATTTTATAATGCCTAGTCATACTTTTCTGTAGATATTTTGGTGAAAGTAATTGAAAAGTAACTTAAAAGTAGTGTTACGTGTGACAACTTAGAATCAGTAATATTGTAATGTAACTAATTAATTTTTAAAGACAGCAGCTAGTAATATATGATGTATTACATTTTGTAAATAGTCTAACTTGCCCAACACTAGTCATAGATTGATGAAAGATGTAATGAGATTTGCAATGCTCACAACCAATTTGTACGTATTCTATAAGGTGGCCTCATCTCCGAATTCCTACAAATTTGCCACCTCGTATACGTACGTATTTTTCACAAATCATAAACATTTGTACAAATTAGCAACCTTATAAAATATGTACAAATTGCTGTGAGATTGGGTTGACAGTTTATAAACTATTTGCATCTGTTTTAATAAAATAATATTTTAATGCAATTTTTTTAATAATATAAAAAAAATGTAATGTATTTATTCAAATGGCTTTTATTCAAATCAGAATAAAACTGTTAATTGTGAAAACAATTACATTTATTCAGCTAAAAAGTATGAACTGTATTAAAATATGGAATGAGCTATTTTCAATTGGTTCAAATGTATAACAGTAGAACAAGCTAGATTTATTATTGATAAATATGTAAACATGATTGTGCTCCTACAGGAATCTTACCCGTTATTAACCGTTTCATTAATGTATGCCTGACAAATATGCATCACATTTAAGTTTATTAGTTTAATTAGTTTTGTGTGTGTGTGTGTGTGTGTGTGTGTGTGTTACAATTGTTTAAATCCAGATTTTAAAAGCAATTCAAAACCAAAAAAAAACTTAATTTAGGCCTAAATATTGTCAACAATGGTAATGACCTTTGATTTTCCTGTGAAATTGGGATACTTTAACACTGTTGCCGCAGGTTGTTTTCATGTCTGCAGGTTGAAGCAATCCTAATAACTTGACATTTAGCCCCTGGAATGCAAATTTTACCAGGGGAACCCCACCAAAAAATGTGTATTTTACCCCCCAAAATGGCCAGTTTTAAGCTAGTTTTGAGTAGCAATTAACCTTCGCAGAGCCTTTTTTACTTAAGACACAAAATAAACATGAATTAACATCAGAAGGTATTTTACTTCAACTGCGGTAAGACTAATTAATCTACTCACTGGTTTGTTTGTAGGACAAAACGGTGGATTTGGCATTGTGATTGGTCAGATTGGGGTAAAGGGTAAATTGGGTAAATTGGGCAATTGGGTTTTGTTGTTCACTGGTGCTAACTTGATCTCTTTACATTTTGGCAAACTAACATTAATCTCATAAATCAGATGTTTAAACAAGATTGTTCCTGTCACAGCATGTGTTCAGGGAGTGAACATCACCAGTCTCGAGACTCTAATCAGAGGGACGGTGGGTGGAGAAGCTCTGCTCTCCGTCCGATACACAAGCACCAGTCAAGATCCCCCTGTAATCAAATGGCAACTGAAAAGGGACAAACCTGTTACAGTGGTCCAGTCCATCGGCACGGAGATCATCGGTAACCTGCGGCCGGAATACCGAGACCGCATCCTTGTGTTTGAGAATGGTACTCTGCTGCTCCATAACCTCAGGCTTTCTGATGAGGGCACTTATGAAGTAGAGATCTCCATCACCGATGACACCTTCACTGGAGAGAGCAGCATCGAGCTGACAGTGGATGGTAAGAAAAATCAAACATTACAGAACTGGAATCATAATAATCTACTGATAACAATAAAACCATACTTGATGTTTTGCCAGAGCCAATCTCTAAGCCACACGTCCACATGCTCACCTCCACCGTTCTGGAACTGACTGAAAATTTCACGCTAAACTGCACCCATGAAACAGGCACTAAGACCACCTACGGCTGGGCAAAAGGTGGTCATCCGTTACTAAACGAGACCCGTCTGCTGCTGTCAGCGGATCAGAAAGTCCTGACCATCACACGTGTTCAGATGGTTGATGATGACATCTACAGCTGTATGGTGGAGAACCCTATTAGTAGCATGAGAAGTCTACCAGTCAGACTCACTGTTTACAGTAAGAATGGGTTATCTGAACATCATTTTATATGTTCAGTACATATTTGTTTCATGTTTGCAAAAGTAAAATGGCTGAATATGTTCTTTTGTTTCCAGAAAGGAGCTCTCTTTATATCATACTGTCTACAGTGGGAATCTTCCTCCTTGTCACCCTTGTAACTATGTGTGCTTGCTGGAAGCCGTCAAAAAAGTATGACTTTTTTTCTTTGCCCCTCATCTATCCTCAAGTTAACAATTTCAGTGTAAACTGATGTGTCACCACAAATACTTTCATTAACAGGTCAAAAAGACAGAAGTCCAAAACTATTAAACCAAGACCCATTCCACAAAACCATCACATCAGGTATCAAGACATCAAGCCGGAGGGTATGTAATGTAATTAATGTAATTTTGTTACTTCATATTGATTTACAGAGTACATACAGACTGGCCAAACAGGCTCATTCATTACGTTTTTAATGAATTACAGTTGAGGTCAAAAATTTACGTACTGTACACCTTGCAGAATATGCAAAATATTAATTATTTCACAAAATAAGAGGGATCATACGAAATGCATGTTATTTTTTATTTAGTACTGACCTGAATAAGATATTTCACACAAAAGATGTTTACATATAGTTCAAAAGAGAAATAGTTGAATAGTTGAATTTATACTACTATACCGTTCAGAAGTTTACATATGCTTGATTCTTATTACTGTGTTGTTACCTGAATGATCCACAACAAGTTTTTTTTTGTTTTTTGTTTAGTGATAGTTCATGAGTCCCTTGTTTGTCATGAACAGTTAAACTGCCTGCTGTTCTTCAAAAATCCTTCAGGTCCCACAAATTCTTTGGTTTTCCAGCATTTTTGTATATTTGAACCCTTTCCAACAATGACTGCATGATTTTAAGATCCATCTTTTCACATTGAGGACAACTGAGGGACTCATATGCAACTATTACAGAAGGTTCAAATGCTCACTGATGCTTTAGAAGGAAAAATGATGCATTAAGAGCTAGGAGTGAAAACTTTTGAACATAATGGGGATGTGTACATTTTTCTTATTTTTGCCTAAATATCATATTGTTTCATTTAGTACTGCCCTTCAAAAGCAAATAATTACATGTTTCCCAGAAGACAAAATAAGTTAAATTTACCCTGATATTTAAATTCATTCAGTAAATCATTCAGGTAACAACACAGTATTAAGAATCAAGTGTATGTAAACTTTTGAATGGGGTCATTTTTATAAATTAAACTATTATTTTCTCTTGTGGACTATATGTAAACATATTTTCTGTGCAATATCTTATTCAGGTCAGTACTAAATAAAAATAACATGCATTTTGTAGGATCCCTCTTCTATTGGTAAAATAGTTAACATTTTTGCAGATTCTTCAAGGTATATCTAAACGTTTGACCTCAACTGTATGTTAGGAATTAAATGTAATGTTCTGACGAATTGTTGATTACCATAACAAAAGGGGAAAAAAATACAAAATTTGAATCAATAGACATGTAGTTAGTATTTTTATTGATTTTTTTATTTGATTGTATATTTATACATTGTTCTGTATTATTATATTATATTATATTATGTGTAAGTCATTGCTATAATGTCTGAACATTAGTGCAGGATTAAATTAAATTAAATTAAATTAAATTAAATTAAATTAAATTAAATTAAATTAAATTAAATTAAATTAAATTAAATTAAATTAAATTAAATTAAATTAAATTAAATTAAATTGTTATTGTTTATTACCACAGAAAATAATTTTGACTTATCCCCCATTTAAAAAAAATATGTGTTGTTTGTATTTTTAATTTTATTTTATATTTATAATTTTTTCTGCATTATTATATTATATTATATAATTATCATTTTTATATCAAGAGGATGTCATCGCAATAATGTCTGATCATGTAAATTAAATTAACATTAATAGTTGAAATGCCTGATTTATTGTTTACCACAGAAAATAAGTCTTATTCTGCTATTTTTAAAAAGAAGCAAAAATATTCGGTTAGACAGACAATTGTAAATACTGTTTATTTCTACTGAAATATTTTGTATTAATTTTTATGTGTTGTCCATTCAATATGCCCAAAATGAATTTAATCTCATGTTTAACCACTATAGAGACATCAGCGGCAAATTCCAGAAGAATTGGCCAAGGTAAGGCTGCTCTTGGCAGGTTCATGAGCACTGAAAGGCCGGTAACACTCTGGAGACGAAAACAAAGCAAATTTTCAAATAGGCACTATTTTTATTGACAAACCGCATATTTGAAGTTAAAACAACTAGATTTTCGCCAAAAAACTCATAATACACTACATTCCGTGACACAATAACAGTAGTAGGCCTATTTGTAAGATTATAGTGGATTTGTGTGTCCATCATTACACTCGCTGTGAGAAGTGCTGAAAGTGGAGTGATACAAACAGTGAAACAGTTCCTGTGGTTACTGGTAGAATAACACTTGGCTAGAAAGACCTCTCAGCCAATCAGATTGCAAGGTCAGAAGTAGCTGTTGTATATATTATATTATAGTTAATATAATTATATGTATATTTTTGATTTATGTTTCTAGATGATGCCATCCCAATAATGACTGATCATGAGCGCAGGAATCCTGTATCACTCTACATCTTAAAAGAGAAGGTATTATGACATCATTATTTAATTTCCCTTTCCCATCACATCTGCTTTATGTTTAAAAATAGACTTTCAAGTGGATGAGTGGTTCATTACCTCAACAGAGCTGTCTGTAAGTCAGAGAGCAACCACCTGACTGCAACATTTCTTTACATTAGCCATTAATATTCACCACATATTCTAATGCACTGTACAGCAGAATAGGTTATGAGATTATCACATTTCTGTGCTACAAGAACAGCCTAGAAGTTTCACGCATCTTGATAATATGAAAGTGCATTGATGTAGGCGTGTGAAGACTGTAAATGCCTGCACTTAACATCCTCAGGATTCTCCTCCTGGTGAGCCAGCGTCAACGTGTGAAACATGCACTTCCAACAACAGCAGCCCTCCGAGTTACAGCAGCTCAATACCTCCTCCATCCGACTCGCTCGAGCCGCCAGCGCGCTCCTCTCGCAGATACCCTCGCACCTCCACTAAATCCCCACCGCACCATCGCCGGAGGAAGGGACACAGTCAGAGCCCACCAGCCCCGTCTTCGCCCCGCGGCCGAGGGTCTGGTCGAGCCTCTCAGCACTCTGCGGCTTCATCTCCAGCCAGGATACCTGAGGATCCGTCCACCCCTCCACAGGAACCCAGAGGCTCCCCAAAATCATAGATGATCGCGCTGACCGCGTCTGCCGAGCCCACATGCTGCGAAAAGACAGACACTCTATTGACCTGCACAAATATTTTTGCATTAATGTATGTAAATTTGTTCATGTATATGCTCCAAAACTATGCATTTCAAACTTGTTTAGCCTTACCATGTTAAGACACTTTTTCAAAAGCACATTGTGAATGTTTAGTTGATTTAACACGCTAGGATCTCTTCACTCTCAGAGATGTCTGAGTATTTCACTGTGATTGCGTTGGCTTGACCAAGCCTTCAGGCTAAATTCACCAAATTCAGCACAGTCCTAAAGATTAATTATAGTTGAATTATATTTGTTTAATTACAACAGTGGGTTTTTTATTACCAGTTTGCATCCTTGTACTCTTGTGAACTCTCATGAGCATCAAAGACTGACACGAAAGAGAAGAAATTGTTGAATAAAGTCGTTATTTTTGTTTTTTTGCGCACAAAAAGTATTCTCAGTGTTTCATAAAATTAAGGTTGAACCACTGATGTCACATGGATTATTTTAACAATGTCCTTACTACTTTTCTGGGCCTTGAACATATAGTTGTGTTGATGTCTATGCACTGTCAGAAATTTTCATCAAAAATATCTTAATTTGTGTTCTGAAGATGAACAAAGGTCTTACGGGTTTGGAACGACATGAGAGTGAGTAATAAATGAAATCATTTTCTACAAAAATCAAACAAATTTTCAAAAAACTTTAGCAAATGCCCCTTTTGCGCCTCACGATTTAGACATTACAAACACAACTTTTAAGGGTCTATCAAATGGAAGGCATGTCTCAACACATAAAAATAGGCTATTTTCAACAAAAGTTTCAACATATGTGACCCTGTAGCACAAAACCAGTCCTAAGTAGCATGGATAATATTTGTAGCAATAGCCAACAATATGGGTCAAAATTATCGATTTTTCTTTTATGCCTAAAATCATTAGGATATTAAGTAAAGATCATGTTCCATTATGATATTTTGTAAATTTCCTATCGTAAGTATATCAAAACTTAATTTCTGATTAGTAATATGCATACACTTTATATTTTGATTTTTTTGCACCTTCAGATTCCAGATTTTTAATAATTGTGTCTCGGCCAAATATTGTCCTTTCCTAACAAACCATACATCAATAGAAAGCTTATTTATTCAGCGTTCAGATTTAGGAATATTTATGTTTAGGAACTTTATGTTTAGCTTACCTGTCTAGAAATATTCCATTATACTTCAACTTGTAAAAACACTGCCAGTGCTTACCCTTTTTTTAACCTGTTGCCTGCCTTCTAATTTTGTCTTGCATTTCTGTACCACCATGCATTAAGATACTCTCATGAACACACGTCGAAGGCTGACATGGAAGAGAAGAAATTTTATCATAATATTTGTCATTATTTTGGTTTTCCTTGTGCACAAATAGTATTCTCGCAGCTTCATAACATTAAGATTGAACTACTGATGTCACACAGACTGTTTTAAACGATGTCCTTACTACCTTTCTGCGTCTTGAACGTGGTAGCTGCGTTGCTGTCTATGCAGGGCCAGAAAGGTCTCTGATTTCAGGTCTTGCAGGTTTGGAACGACATGAGGGTGAGTAATTAATGACAGAACTTTCTTTTTTTGGGTGGACTAGTTTTAAAAAGTTTGAAAATACCTGCCCTAGAAACCAGCTCAAATACCATAGCACCCAGAACACCATAGCACCATAGGAACGCTCCAGCAACCAGCCAAAACTCCCAAGCAGTGCCCTAGCAACACCCCAGCAGCTACACTTACTATACTTGTTCAAACTACACAACAACTGTTGCGCACTTCAATGGAAGGCTTTGTCAAGTCAGCAGTGAATGTTTGTGTTTCCTTTTGTTTAGTTTTTCAGTTTTATTTTGGTGATAGTAAATGGCAAATAGAGTTGATCTGTAGCGAAGATGTTAAATAAAACTTTGAAAAAGACCTGAATGCAGTCTTTCACATATTTGATGTAATTTCGTCCAGTGTTTCTCCTGCTCATAATCTGAGCATTATGTAATCATGTCTTTCTCACTAAAGTTCATACTGTTCCTGAAAAGGGAGGGACAATGTGCATGCTGATTCACACAAAAGACACAGTAGGCTCCTTGTTATGCACGGGCACTGCCGTTGAGAACGGGCATTGTAAAGGGAGCAGGCTGTTCTTGTGTTGATTCATACCCATGCATAAATGTATAAGTTGGAGACAGAAACCCAAATAAGCATAGGGAATGCTAATAGATTACTTCTGTGGAAAAACAATGCTTCAAAAACAGTTCCAGTCATGAACAAAAGTTTTAAAAGATTAGCATAAGTAGGTGTGGAAGCTTCTTTCCGCAATTACAACTTTTTATCTTACAATCTGGAGTTTGTTTATTTTTCTTTCTTTCTTTTTCACAGTTGTGAATTTATATCTCTCAGTTGGTCATTACCTCGCAAAGAAAGTCCTAACTGTGAGACATAAACACGAAAGTTTGAATACACAATTACTTTTTTGTTTTTATTCCATTGCAAAAACGAGCTTCCATAAGTAGAAACATTTCATAACAACAATTCGCTTGTTAAGACTAACGTCAAGCGTCAAACGCTCTATCAGGGCTGCGTTCAGCCCCGACAAACGATGCAAAACGTTTTTTAAACGTAAACGGTGGTGCGTTGAACACCCTGTTCTGATGACGCAAGAGTTGCAACTATGGCAGCTGAGAAGGCCATTCTTTGTGTTCTTTTTGAAGAATTTTCAAAAGAGCCTGATGAAATCTATATAAATATGTTTAATAATGCAAAATACACTCGATTTTATAGTCACAGCCCTTGCCGTCCAGAATAAAAGAGAACGTCCCAGTTGAGTGAAGGGATTTGTAGAAACTGTGGTTCCTAAATATTGTGATTCAACGTTTGCCTTGCATTTCAGTATGAAAAGACAAACATTTCAGGTGAAGGATAATCCACTGCTTACATCCGAGATTGTGTACGATATATATGACCTTATTTTTTTTTTATTGTGAGTGTTAGGCTTATCATTATTGCTGATTACTGTTGTCGTGCTATGATACTGTAATATTTACTATTATATAGCCCAATTATAAAAGTATAGAAAAGTTTATGAAAGTGTCACTCTGCAATACAATAGCAAAATATATAAATATGTTTAGTATATTTTTATGTTATGTTAATCAGTGTCTAGCACACCTTCCTAAGGAAAGGATATGGACCAGAAGGCATTGCAATTACTACATGATATTAGACAGACTTAAAGAAGTTCCAGATCTATACTTGTGCTTTAATTATTTTAGTTATTTTGCCTTTAATGTAAATAAACGTGTAAACAATACACTTGCTCTTGTGAATTTATTTTGATGTTAATTACATTTACTTTCAAACTCCCATTGTATATAGCAGTTTGTGCATCAGTGTGTAAACAACGGCCATAGCAAGATTTGTGTCAGCTTATTTACAGCTCCATAGGGGATGTAGAAAATTCTATAAATGCATGCATTGTGCGAGCTGTCTCACTTTAATACCACGTGGTTTGTAAACATGTTGCAGTTGATTGGGCTGACATTTTTGACACACCCACCAAACAAGAGAAAAGGTATCTCAAACCCCGTTGCACACCATTTCCAGGAAACAGTAAAAATTTATTAGATGCCGACCATATTTTCTCAGTAGAAGGTATGAAGAAGAATTGTTTCCAATTTATGAGTGCTAATATCCATATTAATACCTCCAATAACAAGATTTGGAATTTGTCGGACAGCTGAATTATAACTGAGATGTATTTTCACAAGGTAAAGCAATTTAGGGAAAATGCTTTTCACAACCAAATTATAATCACTACAAGATTCAATCCCTGAGAAAGAAAGAAATTGCTGAAAAGTATAAATCTCACCATTAGTGTTCAATAATTCAAAAAGAAATATAATCCCTTATTAAAACCATTCTTTTTAAAACATACTCTTGTTATTAGACAACACAAACTGGTTATTCCATAGTATGCATGAATGTGGAGAGAAATTATATTTAAAGGCTATTTTCCATGCTTCTAGTGATTGCTTATGAAAGTTTGATAATTTTATGGAAAGTTTACTGTATTTGAAGTCACATGATAGTAGAAATATAACACACCACACTTTTAATAGATTGGGGATATAAAACCATATAGATTTACTTTGGGCCAAGCAATGTTTTTTAAAATAATATTAAGAGTACTAAAATCAAGGTCATTAAGCCCACCCTCTGAAAAAGGTCTAATAATAGTTTTTCTTTTCACATATTCAGTTCTGCTTTTCCAGATAAACTTAAACAAAGCCCTGTCAATATCTGAGCACATTTTAGGGTTGACATATAAAGACAGAGCAGGATATACCAGCCTCGAAATTCCTAATATCTAAGTTGTTACTTAGTACAACTTAACATTTCAAGTTGACTAAACTTATTTTAGTTGACTGAACTTAAAATGTTAAGGCAGCAGGGTAACATTATTTTAAGCTGACTCATTTTTTTTTTTACAGTGTAGAAACATTTCATAACAACAATTCGCTTGTTAAGACTGATGTCAAGCGTCAAACGCTCTATCAGGGCTGCGTTCAGTCCCAACAAAACGATGCAAAACGTTTTTTAAACGGAAACAGTGGTGCGTTGAACACCCTGTTCTGATGACGCAAGAGCTGCAACTATGGCAGGAGAGAAGGCCATTCTTTGTGTTCTTTTTGAAGAATTTTCGAATTTAATGCTGCAAAATATGCTCGATTTTATAGTCACTGCCCTTGCCGTCCAGAATAAAAGAGAACGTCCCAGTCGAGTGAAGGGATTTGTAGAAACTGTGGTTCCTAAATATTGTGATTCAACGTTTGCCTTGCATTTCAGGATGAAAAGACAAACATTTCAGGTGAATGACAATCCACTTCTTACCTCCGAGATTGTGTTACGATCTATATGACCTTATTATTTTTATTGTGAGTGTTAGGCTTATCATAATTGATAATCATTATTAAAGGCTGAAATTCCCTCAGCCTTGTAGAGCAGAACACGTCCATGGATAGTTAAATTCCTCTGGCTGCTGAGAGAGTACTCTCAAATGAAATGAGTTTGGGTTTGGACCCGGGAAACAGCGCTCGTTGGTGCATTCAATGGACGCATGACGTCATCACTTAAAAAGCGGATGGCCGTTTAACATGATAACATGACCGTTATATCGTATGATCATAAATACAACTCCGTTTGAAATCGATACACAATATAAAACAGATTCATATGAATTAGAGGGATATGGAATGCTCTGTAAAACCACTATATTTAATTTCAGTCGCTGGCATTCTTTCAGATCTAGGAATAAACTTACAATTGTCAAGGAACTTAAACGAGCAGGTATTGTTTTCCCCATCGAACTTACATTTAAGAGCACATTGGGCGTGGCCTAATTGCTACAACTTTTGAATGGCGTTACTTTCGACGAATAAAATCTTATCTTTACAAGCTGTAGCCAATAGAATCATAAATGGGCGGGTCTAACATGGTTATGATTCTGTTAGCGTCATTAGCAACGGAGCTTTAATTCTGACAGTTACAGAAGTAGAATTAACGTTATTTAGATTAGGAGAGTAACAGCATTGTGAACCGCTGCACTAAAAAAAGATTTATGTAAAGTTTTGTTTTTTCCTCAGAGGAACGGTGTCTTGCTTGGTAATAAGGTCTGAACATCAGTGCCTCCCGAAAAGCCTTAAATGACAGTTATACCCATTCATATCTACCAGTTTTTATACGAAAATGAATCAAGCAAAAACAGCTAAAGAAAAGGTTCAATCTTCGATAACACAAAAGAAGCTCTTAAAAGAAAATAAAAGGATAACCTCTGGAAGCAGGAGAAAGGCCAAAGATGTGAAAGTGTTGGCAGAGAGGAACCCGGCTGTGGCGCCTGTGGGTGTTTGGGTTGAGAGTGGAGATGAGAGTCAGGAACATCCCGCGGTAAGAACTTAAACTAATATGAGAGCTGTAAGAAATGTTGTTGAAAACGAGCTTCCTTGACTGACACTTACCACTATTGAGACACCCATTAAGTGTACCCATACTACATACTCACGCATACTCACATTGGAAAATAAATTTATGGGAAAATAAAGAAAGAAAATAAATTAATAAATAAAAAAGATAACAGTAACAGTAATCACAAACCTACATTTGAGCCCAAACTAGCTATGAAATAAGTCCCTAAGAAATAATCAAACATATTTAATATACAAACAAATAAATGAGGAATTTAAAAACATAACAATACTATGTATGCTTTCATCAACATTACATAATAAAGTAAATTACATATTGTTTTAAATTATTTAAATAGCATTTATGCTGGTAAGGGTAAGGTTTTTGGCCTGTTCCTCAGTATGATTTTTAGCAGGATTTTTAATTTGCAAAATGAAGGCAAATGGTATAAAAATCATATTAGCATATTGTTCATATAGTCTTGTTTTTAAGCAATGTTTTTGGTATATGTAATTGTTTTCTATAAAATATGAATCATTTATTTTTTTGATCTCTTGATTTTATGTCAGCCCTGTTACCTTCGTCAAAAACCCTTGTAAAATAATGTACAATGAAGTGACATCACTTCTAGGAGGCTACATCATCTCTCAATCAGGATTCCAGCACTTAAAACATAACCATGTTTCTCTCACCCCTCTAATGTTCTATTTTTGATGACATATGAGGCCTGACTGAGGAGGGGGCATCATGCAATGTCAATCCTGTTACCATTCTTAAAATGTAAGTTTAAACAATTATTTCTTACATTTAATATAATCAGTATCTACAAGTTAAATCCTTTCAAAGTGTACAGTATGTGCTTTTGTGAACTTGGCTATTAGCTAGCAATTAGCAAATTTACTGTTAACCATTTCAGAGTGACAGATTTTGACATGTGGGTAACAGGGATGACATTGATTAGGTTTGGCCATGTTTTTAAAGATTATCTGTGTAAAATGTAAATATTTTAAAGGTCCCCCTCGGTATATTATTGAGCTAATGCTTATATTATTCAGTGGCATTTGAGTTCTAATTATACTATAGTATATAGTAACACTTGTGTTGGTAACAGGGTTGACAAAAATACAAAAACATGAGCTACAAAAATAATCATAAAGTAATAAATTACATAGCCTGAGATGGTACAGTGCAATTTCTTGTCATTTTAAGGTGTCTTCATTTCATGGATATTTAAAAAAAATATTGATTAATCTTATTTTATTTTTAAAATTTTCCAAGTGGAAAAGGCACCGATTTTGTAGAATGACCCCTAGAACTGTTATTTTGCAAGTATCTGGGTTATTATCGTTAACTACGATGTGAAATTGTTGTTAATGTAAACTTGTAATAAAATAAACATTAACTGATATTAAAAAAAATATTAAATAGTAAGCTTATTTCTATTTTTTGTTAAAATTGTAGACTAAAATAAAACTAAAATAACTCAAAATTAATTAATTAATTAATAATAATAATAATAATAATAATAATTGAAATAATAATGACAAAACACAACAAAATTACTTGACAATATAAATTGGAAAAATAAAAAGTACTTTTAAAAATCTTAATAATGATAATATTACATCAGTCAATAAAATTCCACAGGTCATTACTTTTATTTTTGAATAATCTTAATAATGATAATATTATATCAGTCAATAAAATTCCACAGGCCATTACTTTTATTTTTATTGTGCATTTTAACAAATATATATTATTTATTATATATTTTGACTTTATTATATATTTTACTTCTTTTTAAAAAAAAAATCCCAAATTAGGGTTACACAAATTGCAAACCCAAATAAATATAAAATGATCTTTTAGGACTGATGAAGATTTATGGAAAATCCCTATTAGCGGGTACCTAATGCTAAAGGATTCATAGCCACACATGTCCTGTAAATGTAACCCTGCGTATGTGTGGAAGGTCCGGGCTTTGCTCACAGAAGAGCTTCTGGAGGAGACCAGACGAGAGAAAGAGGAGGGCCTGCGCCGATTTCAAGATGCAGTTCGTGAACGTGTGTCACAACAGGCCCGTCTGCGCAAACAACAGCAGCTACTGAAATCATATGAGACAGTAAGAAAACACCTTATGACACCTTATTTTTAAAAAAAAAAAAGACTGGCTTTGCTTTACCTGCACCTTAATATGGTAGTCCAAATTTGTTCTAGCAAATTCTAAAATACCCACACTCATAAAGCCGTTTGTCTGAACACAATCTTCAGGTTGAATGTGAGAGCAAAGTATTGCAACAAGCCAGCAAAGCAGCTCATCGTCTTATGCCTCAAACCAATTTATTCCCTTCCTGGACACATGGAGAGCGAGCAATCTGCAGTCCCAGCTCTCGCTGTGTCAGCGCTCAGGGGGACAGAGGCTGTTTCTTCACATCGCACTACACATAATGTATGGGTTTTTACAGAGCATGATGCTTATACATCTATGTTATTCATTTTGCGTGTGTGATTTGGCAGAATGTAGCTGTAAGTGTGAGTTTCTTTACGCTTGCCCAGGTCAGTAAAGTCAGGAAGCAGGTGAGACACAGACTAGCTGCTTGTCAGACGGTGCAAGAGGGTGATGAACTCTCACAGCTGCCTGGTGGGAGATGGAAAACATCCCCAGCTAGAGATGTGAGTCATACATGATGCATTTGGGTCATTTTTGAGACCTGAACATTCAGTGTTGTAGTATTAATATCTTAACTTTTTGTTATATACAGAAAACTGAATCACACACTTGCAGAGATCAGAAGGAGTATACTGCAAGTACAAATGATGGAGAAGAGGAAAATGAGCAGGATGTTGATGTGGAAGATGAAATGCTGTTGGGGCAATATGACCAGCCTCTTCATTTGCATCGCCACAGAAGCAAGACTGTAACTTTTCAGAACGATATGGTAAGGTCTTGTGTGGCCTCGGATGTAGTCTCGGATGGCGCACGCACATTCATAGATATACAGTGGAAAAAAGTTTTGAGGTTTTTATCGGTACTCTTTGATTACAAGTGACCTGGCTGGTACAATTCAGCTTCTGTGGAAGAAACAGTATTTTACAAAGTGTTGAGGCTTGCGGCATAGGATCTTGACAATGAAGAATTAAAGCGATGGTTCACCCAAATTCTGTCGTTAATTACTCACCCATATTTCATTCCAAACAAGTAAGACCTTTATTCATTTTCGGAACACAAATTAAGATATTTTTTGATGAAATCCACGCTTTCTGACCCTGCATAAACAGCAGGGCCTATGCAAGGTCACACCACGTTCAAGGCCCAGAAAGGTAGTAAGGACACCATTAAAATAGTCCATGTGACATCAGTGGTTCAGTGGTTTGCAATTATTTTTGTTTTCTTGTACTGTACTGCTAGATGTATTATTTATTTATTGAATCTATTTTTAATAGATTAATCTATTACAATTTTTTATACTGTTTTCCCCTAAACAATCCTAGCACTCCCTTACAGACCCCTGGTGGTCCCTGGACCCCAGTTTGAAAATCTCTGGTCTGTATTAGAGGTTTTCAAACTGGCATAGGATGTTAGGGGAGCTGCATAGAGATTTACAAAATGTAAAATGTATTTTATGGCTCCCACACTTTTTCACAGATTTAGTGAAATACATTTAACCCTTTTTTACACATTCATGTTCTCCAAATTTGATGATATTACTATTTTGTTCTGCTTTTAACTATAATTATGATTATTTTATTCTATTAACAGCACAATTTTTTTTATTAATGGAAAAAAACAACAAATCTGCATGTAGTTTATGAGGAAAACATTATTAAATAGTAATTGGCTTTAGTCAATGACATTATAAAACCTAATGATTTAATTGGGAAACAATGATTTAGTTTTATTGTCTTTATAATATCACACATATTATTCTTCTCACAAAGTACAAATGGGTTTAAATGCATGAAGGTCATTCTGTGCAAACTCAACCAGAGGTCCCAAGCTCAAATTTTTAATTTTCTCAATAATATTGTGTCAATATTTATTTTTTCTCTATATTGATAAAAGCCAAAATATTAAATGTCACACCTGTATATTTACTGAGTAGTGTACTATTTTGTATTTTGTAGTGAAAATGAATTTTTCATCTGAGATTTGTAGGCAAATAACAGGAGGGTAAAAATGACTTTAGAAAGATGGCAGCCTGATTAGATTTTTTTTACACAGAGATTGGTAGGTCTATTAGTAAAATCTGTTGACTTTAGCAATCTCTGTTGCATTATATGCCAGTGGTGACCTTTGAAAAATTAGAAAAAGCACTTTTAAAGTTTTTTTTTCCTCAAATGTTTGTGTGCATGTAACTCTTGGATGACTGTTAACTGGACTATTAAATATATAATAATGCCCGGGTCTTAACAAACTTTTCTTTTGGCATCTTCATTTTTAAAGCCCTATATAGTTCATTTCCAGAGATACTGGAATCTAAATATGGCTCCAAGAGCAAATTGTTAAATTGTACACATTTTAAGTGGTCAAAAACCAAATCCATAAGGACCCTCTTGGTATCAAAAATCCTACTTCTAGTCCTACTCCTGTGCCATTATTTTAATGAGCTTGATTGTAATATCATGAGGTGTCCCTAAAAACTGAATCAGTGCTGTTTAAGCTGTCTTATACCAAATGACCCATTTCAAATTTTCAACAATCTAATATTATTATATATTACAATGCATTTTATAATTTTATGTATGCATATTGGTGTCTGTGCAGGTGTATGAGCCAGATCCCACTGTTTTCTTTACAACTGACTACAGAGCTTCCCAAGTGCTTTGGCCTCATGAGAATCAGGAGGAGTTGAAGAGGCAGGTGAGGAATCATGCTTTATTCAGAATGGTGTCTCCTCTATTTCTATTCTTTTTATTATTATTATTTTGAAGATCTGTGTTCATTTTTATAATAGTGCCAATCAAAGTTCAAATTTAAAATAACTAGTCTATTTTAACAAATTTTAAAGTCAGTGTCATGTGATCTATACAAATTCATTTTGTTATCCTGATTTGCTGCTCAAGAAGCATTTATCATTATTATCAATGTTGAAATCAGTAGTGCTGTTTTATATTTTTTGTGGAAGAATTAATAGAAAGTTCAGTATGTATAAATTAATTTATATTGAATATTAAATAAATGCTGTCACTGTCACTTTTGATACCTTTAATGCATCATAAATGAATAAAAATTTCAGTTCTCATAGCATCCTTTACATTTAGTCTTGATATAGGTGGAATCTTTGTTTACCAAATAAATATTGTTTTCTTCAAAGCGTTGAAAACTGAAACTGTATTGTTTCAGAGGCAGTCTCAGTTCCTCATGTATCGACGACACTTCATGGACATTGAGCGAGAGCAAGTGAAGGAGCATCAAAGGCACAGGAAACATCTGAAGAGAACTGCAAGGTCGAACCTCACCACATGTGTACAAGTATCTTCTATACAACACCAGCACGTTTATGCTACTAAAGAGGATGTCTATTTTCATTACTTTCCACATGATGGTTCCTCACTTCTCTTTTGGTTTCTGTGCTGTAGTCAGGTTACAGTAAGTAGTTTACATGACTAACTAGTTACTGTAAAATAATGATAATACTGGACTTAAAATAAGACTGCTAGAATGAGTGCTAGGTCTTCGTCACAATGACATGAAAAAGACATGACTATTACTCAAAAATGTCACTCCTGTGACAGATATGCATATTTTAAACTTCTACACTACTAAACTATTATGCATTTTCCTGTAACTCAACTCACTGCATGACATTAGCAAATAAAAATTCAAGGAGAAAAAGATCTGTATGTTAAAATGTATAGCCTTTATTGATGATATAGAATTTAGTTAAAAATAGCTTAATTTATATGTTTATATTATGTACATAATTACATACAATTTATTTAAACATTATAATGATTTTTTAAAAGATTTATTACGGTTAATATGAAAAGTTGTGGGGGTTTTTTTTTATTTATTTTAGTAACTCGCCTTGAGCCTAAGTACATTTCTTTTGTGCTATTGAAGCAAGTAACCACACATCATTTTTCTTTCATTAAGTTGTCCAAGAACACAAAAGACTTCATGTTAAGCTTTATGCTTTCTTTTATGAACTCAGAGAACTTTTTTCTGTGTGTAGGATTAAGAATGAAAAAGAACAACTCAGAAAAGCCGAGGAGAAGAAGATGGAGAGGCAGCGACAGCGGGAGGAAGAAAGAAAAGACATGGCTGAGAGGGAGTGTTTGATTTTGGAACGATTGAGGCTTGATGAGGAGGAGGCAGCAGAGAAGGTAGCGAGACGGGAGAAAACAAAGAGGATCAAAGAAAGCAAACGGTACATACTGCCAATATATGGCACAAGTTATCTTATGAATATGTTCGTTATAACAGTAAATACACTAAAAGTTTGGTGTGGTAAGTTTAAAAAAAAAAAAATATATTGTGCTCTCCGTTCATTTATTTAAACACAAATACAGTGAAAACTGTTATATTGTAAAATGTTATTAAATAAGAATCTATCTGTTTAACTGTTGGCAAAGCTGAATTTTTAATAGTCATAGCTTTAGTCTTTAGTGTCACGTGATCCTTCAGAAATCATTCTAATATGCTGATTTGGTGCTTAAGAAACATTTTTTTTATTATCAGTGTTTTAAAAAGCTGCTTAAAATTTCGAAGAAACCATGATGATTTTTTTCAGGATTCTTTGATGAATAGAAAGTTCAATAAACAGTGCTCATTTAAAATAAAAATCTTTTGTGACATTGTACATGCCTTTACTCTCACTTTTGATCAATTTGATCCTTGCTGAATAAAAGTATTAGGGTCAATATCACCATAGAGTGCCTTTCAACCTTCTCATAACTCCTCACAGAACCCACACTCAAACATTTTGGTTTTAATTTCCCATTCGCTTTATGTAATGTCATAAATAGTAGACACTCAAGTACTATAGAAACATATTAGCTGCGCTCCCACACATTTTTAGATAATTATGGGCCATTATTTGAAGCATAAACCATTAGATATGTCCACCCTGTCATGGAGATATCTATTACTGTTAAATACATTTTCATTGCACTATTAGGATGCAAATTATATTTTCTGAAAGGTATAATGTCACTTTCCAAGATTATTTGTTTGCTTTCAAATTCTAAATACATAAAAGATTTTATGTAAACCATGTGTTTTTAAAGTAAAGTCAATTTGCACATGTATTTTTTCTTATTTGGAAAAAACTGTGATATTTTATATTTGAAAATTGGTGGACCAGCACACAGCGGTGTGGACACATAAAGCAGAACAATAATACAGTATAATTACATTCTCAATCACATTGATATACACCCCGCCCCCTCATTCATTTTAGTTTTTATCAATATTAACTGTAAATGAATAAATGAATCACCCTATCAAGTCTAAGTGGCTGACAGGGTGAACATTTTGAGCTTCATTTAGCATATTAGCTTACAACAAACTGTGACTAGCTAAACACTTAGTCTGGTTGTTGAAGAGAATTTGGTATTATTAAACTTACATATTTTGAAAATACTGTATTCTCATCACTTCCGGCATATTTTATGTCGACAGGGTGGACATGTTAAGCTTAGGAAAAGCAAGTAAGCAAACTCATAGGCAGAAAATTTGTCACCAACCAAGTCACCAACTTACTCACCTCAGTCATTAGAAATTCCTGCCACTAAAGAGACAAAAAACCTGTTGTCGGCCTTTTCTTAAAGGGGGCAGATTCCCCAATACAACAGGGTGGACAACCATTCAAACTTTACTTTTTTTTATTAAATAAAAATATTGTTTTTATTACCAAAAGGTCAATGCACTCAAACTGAGTAATCTCTTATTTAACAAAATATTAATAGGAGAGCAAAACTGTACAATTTTATGATTTGATTATATTCTGCTCTCATTCAAATGATGAATAATGAGCAGTGCATGGGACATAGCAAAATAATAGGCATCCTCCTACACAAAACTTAAAAAAAATCTAGAAAATGTATCTAAAGAGCCAAGTAATGCTTTTGTTATGAATATAAAAAGCCTAACACACCCTTTCATAGTCAGTTTTATGTTAAAGGAGAACTCCACTTCCAAAACAAAGGTTCCCATATAATGTACTCACCCCTTGTCATCCAAGATGTTCATGTCTTTCTTTCTTCAGTTGTAAAGAAATTATGTTTTTTGAGGAAAACATTTCAGCATTTTTCTCCATATAATGAACTGATGTGGTGCCCCGATTTTGAACTTCCAAAATTCAGTTTAAATGCAGCTTCAAATGATCCCAACCGAGGAAGAAGGGTCTTATCTAGTGTAACGATCGGTTATTTTCATAAAAATAATAGGATTTATATACTTTTTAATGTCAAACACTCATCTTGTCTTACTCTGCCTGGACTGTTTTTGTTCCAGTTCATGACAGTTAGGGTATGACAGTAACTCCCATCTGACAGTAACTCCCATCTCGTGTTCTCCCTCAACTTCAGAATCGTCCTATATCGCTATTTTACCTTTTTTGTTAAGGGTGTTTGATCTTCTTTGCATGTTCACTTTGCAAAGACTGGGTCGGTACTTCTGCAGCGATGTAGGATGATTTTGAAATGATTTTTGAAGTTGAGGGAGAAAATACGATTGGAGTTTTTTGACATACCCTAACTGTCTTGAGCCAGAATACACAGAGTTCAGGGAGAGAAAAGCAAGACGAGCTTTGAGATTAAAAAGTATTTACATTTTATTTTTTTTAATGAAAATAACCGATCATTTCACTAGATAAGACCCTTCTTCCTTGGCTGGGATCGTTTACAACCACATTTGGGATCGTTTGAAGCCGCATTTAAACTGCATTTTGGAAGTTCAAAATCGGGGCACCATATCAGTCCATTATATGGAGAAAAAAGCTGAAATGTTTTCCTTAAAAAAACATAATTTCTTTACGACTGAAAGAAAGACATGAACATCTTGGATGACAAGGGGGTGAGTACATTATATGTGAATCTTTGTTTTAGAACTGGACTTCTCCTTCAAGTTTTCATGGCAGAAGAGTTTTGTGCAGGTTATGTACATTTATGTACAGGACACCAAAAGGCACCCTACAGTGATATTGACCCATTAATTCATATATATATATAAAATATACATTATTGACCCCACACTATATGATGTTTTATTAACAAGGTTCGGGAGGAGCGCGTCAGATACCTAGCCTAATTAACACAACAGGAGTCCACTCAAGTCAATCAACGCTATGCATTCAAATACAGCTGACTTACCTCTATCCTTTTGACGGTTTATCAGCATCCCTCCACCACCCCATCTCCTCACTCCGAGTTCTCACTACACCTAAGGGGGGTTCTCTGGGTTCGGGCCATTCCCGAGCTCGGAGCCCTTCCCCGGACAGCACGCCAAACATGCATTACTATACTCCGGCTAATTATATGTAAGCGTGAACTCGTGAAAACCATAATGTTATAACCATAACATCAATGCATCATAGAGTTGTGTGACAATCATATGTAAAGAGCTGTCGTTGTATGTGATGATTCTGTGACAGGTACATTGAGGCCATGCAGGCTCTAATGAAAGAGAAGCTGAAGAAGTATAAAGTGGAACTGCCTCCTCTGTGCTGCTGTGGGGACACTTTCTGGGACAGCCATCCTGACACCTGTGCCAACAACTGCATCTTCTACAACAATCCAAAAGGTAAACTGCTCACTCTGTGTCCAATTTATTTAAAATTTTAGGATAATAGAGTGTTCTGCTTTCCCTTCAATGAAAATGATTGGAATGTCTTGTTACACTGTGTATTGTGTAATTCTTGTGTAAGTATTTGTTCTAACAAGCAACAAGTGACAACATCTTATTGGTTGCCTGGTTCCTATTTCTGTGGCATTGTGTGGGATGGCCCCGCCCACAGAGAAACATCATTGGTCAAAAATCCTGCTCCTCGTAACTGTAGACCGAACTTCAAAAATGTTGCTGGAAATTTGTCACGTCGTGCCTGTTTTTATGTCGTAAATGTTCTTACTCACAGTACCATGACTTGACAGACAATGCATGTGGGGCCTCTGTCACAAATGTCTTTTGTTTTTCCACTTTCCATGACATAGTATAACAATACATATTTTCACCAGACTGTCAGAAGTTTAATCATGAGTTTAGTTCATCATAGGAACATCTTATTTTATAACAAGATAAAAACAAGTTTTAAATACCCCTGTGAAAGAGAAGTACACTTCAGCATGCTTTGAAAAAGAGTACTTCTAGTAGCATACTTAACATACATGAAAATGTATTACAGTTTAAAGCAGTTTAAGCAATTAGTTCAACTTAAGCATGTCTTTGCAAAACCAGCTAAAAGCCATCTCGGTTAAAAATGAGATAATGATACTGAGTGAATGCTCCTGACACATAGTATATGTCCATCAAATACTTTTACTTCAAACTCGCTAAATTTCAGCCTCAGCCCAGTCAGAAGTACCAGTACTTACATAGAAACCTATACAAAGTAGCCAGAAAGAAATGCTTATTTTAACGAAAAACGTCATATGTATTTAGAGGCTTTTGCATTTGAACTCTTCATATGTAATTTCATCATTATTTCTATTGTGTACATTTGAAATATGGACAAGGTGTCCTGCTGATTGAACTGACAAGCATGTGATAAACTAAAATATGAAATGAAACTCATATGTTATGCATTTAAATATTTGTAATAAAGATTGAAATATATGTGACCCTGGACCACGATACCAGTCTTAAAGGAGAACTCCACTTCTAGAACAACAATTTACAAATAATTTACTCACCCCCTTTTCATCCAAGATGTTCATGTCTTTCTGTCTTCAGTCGTAAAGAAATTATGGTTTTTGAGGAAAACATTTCAGGATTTTTCTCCATATAATGGACTTCATTGGTGCCCTGATATTGAACTTCCAAAATGTAGTTTAAATGCAGCTTCAAAGGGCTCTAAATGATCCCAGCCAAGGAAGAAGGGCCTTATCTAGCAAAACTGTCTTTTTTTTTGAAAAATAAAATTTTGTATACTGTTTAAGCACAAAAGCTTGTGTAGCACAGGCTCTGGGATGCACGTCCACAATGCTACAAATTAGTGATGGGTCATTAGTTACACCTACAACTTGAGAGGAGGACATTGTTGTACCTTTTTGTTTGTAAACAGTGTTTACAAACTTACTTGCACTTTCTTAGTCTTTGCGCGTTTGTTTTGTAAACACTGGGTCTGTAGTTCCACCTACGTTCGGCATGATGTCTCAAGGTGATTCAATAGTACGTAGCGTTGTGAATGCGCATCCCAGAGCCTGTGCTACACGAGCTTTTGTGCTTAAAAAGTATACAACATTTTTATTTTCTGAAAAAAAAAAAATGACCGATCGTTTCGCTAGATAAGACCCTTCTTCCTCGGCTAGGATCATTTAGAGCCCTTTGAAGCTGCATTTAAACTACATTCTGGAAGTGAAGTTCTCCTTTAAGTAGCACGAGTATATTTGTAGCAATAGCCAAAAAGTATCGATTTTTCTTTTATGCCAAAAAATCATTAGGATATTAAGTAAAGATCATGTTCTATGAAGATATTTTGTAAATTTCCTACCTTAAATATATCAAAACTTAATTTTTGATTAGTAATATGTATTGCTAAGACTTCATTTGGACAAATTTAAAGGCGATTTTCTCAATATTTAGACTTTTTTTGCATCCTTAGATTCCAGATGTTCAAACAGTTGTATCTTGTCCAAATATTGGCCTATCATAACAAACCATATGTCAGTGGAAATCTTATTCATTCAGCTTTCAGAAGGTGCATAAATCTCAATTTTGGAAAAAATTGACACTTATGACTGGTTTTGTGGTCCAAGGTCACATATTAACTTTAAATGTAATACTGAACACTACAGTTAATCAAGTATTTTACATGCGCTTTAGCATCTTAGCACATCAATATATGTATATACTTCTTTTAAATATGACCAAAGACTGTTAAAACATAATAATTTAAATTGTTTTTTTAAAATAAACCTAATTTTGCATTATTACAAGTGCATAAAGTATAATTGTGTTAGGGAACATATTCATTAAAGTGTTCTTTAGTGGCTTTTTATTTCATTAATATTATATTTTCTTCAAGTACTGTTTTTTTTTTTTAAATATATTTTTAAGATTTGAAGTACACTATAAGTGCGCATTCAATTAAGTGCAGTTCTTCTTCGCATAGGTAATAATGGCCGTAATGATTTATGATATTTTTCTGCAGCGTATGCTCAGGCTCTGCAGTCTGTCTTGCTAAGCTGTGATCTCAAGGAAGGAGGCTTTGGACAGTGTTCGTCCACCTGGAAGACATCTACTATGGATGTCCATTTTCAAAGGAAGTAATTGTATTCCATCTTTAGTGTCATTATTGAACATGTTTTAAGACTTGACTGATTGAACTTTTTATGTTGTATTAACATAATGATTTCATGGTGTGATATTTTTTATTGTACTTAAGAATGGTTTTGAAATACCTGACATACCTCAATGTAACCAGTGTTTTTACTGTTACAATAAACCTTACTGAATTGAGAATTTCAACTGCTTTGAGTGTTTAATGTGTCACAACTTGGTTTTCCTAACCTAAATGTACCTAAATGTGTATGTGACCTTTGTACACATATTCAGCCATTATCCACACAAAGTCCCTGATCATACGCTTCAGGCTGAGAAGCCAGTAAATTTATTTCTGTCTTTGTCTGTGGAAATAAGAAGTATTTGCTTCCATTCCAGAAAGCAACATCCTATTTTCTAGTCAAGGTTTTTAGGTCAAGGATGATAGGTCAGGTAAAGTAAAATCTAGGACATATATTACACTACCAGTCAAAAGTTTTTGAACAGTAACATTTTTACATATTTTAAGAATTCTCTTCTGCTCACCAAGCCTGCATTTATTTGATCCAAAATACAGCAAAAGAAGTAATATTGTGAAATATTTTTATTTAAAATAACTGTTTTGAATATATTTTAAAATGTAATTTATTCCTGTGATCAAAGCTACATTTTCAGCATCATTACTCCAGACTTAAGTGTCACATGATCCTCCAGAAATCAGTTTTTCTGAACTTCTATTCATCAAAGAAACCTGAAAAAAATTCACTCAACTGTTTTCAACATGATAATAATCATAATAATAATAAATATTTTTTGAGTAGCAAATCAGAATATTAGAATGATATCTGAAGGATCATGTGACTGGAGTAATGATGCAAAAAATTCAGCTTTGAAATCACAGGAATAAATTATATTTTAAAATATTCAAATAGAAAACAGTTATTTTAAATAGTAAAAAATATTTTAAACATCCTTATAGAAATGTAAAATTAAGATAAATTAATAATTTAAAACCATAGCAAACAAAATGAAAAAAAAAACCCAACATATTTTTCACCTGCATGTTATTTGTCATTATCCAAAATTAGAAAACCGTGCGACAATATTGCACAATTATTGTCTTATGAGGGTTCTTCATGAATATTCACTGGACACTAAAGAAAATATTTTAGGTCAGACATGTTCTGCTGACAAAAAAAAGAGAAAAGCAGAAGAATTTTTTTATTATTATTTTAATATTTATTTTTTATTAATGCTTGAACAGATAGTACAAGAACATAGCCAAGGGATCAAATACAAAACTATAAAATAATAACCAGTAATTATAAATTAAACAAAATACAAACATAAACGCTTACACATTAACAATAACATAAACAATTGTTACCAAAATAAATAAAGAAATAAAAATAAAGAATGACAAATAAAAACACCACAATGTGAATGACATTACAATGACATTACAAATATATTCAAACAAGCGCACATAAGAAAAACCTCTGTAAATACCTCTGTAAAATATTTCTGGAATCTTAGGGTTTTTTTTTTATTCTGTATAAGATGAAGAAATATTAGAAGTGAGTTTAGTTCAATTTTAAAAAGGGGATAGGATGGGTAGCTATTTGCAACTTTTTGTTTGTGAATGAAAAATTTACCATATAAATATAAAATATATATATATATATATATATATATATACACTACCGTTCAAAAGTTTGGGGTCAGTACATTTTAATACTTTTATTCACCAAGGATGTATTAAGTTAATAATTAAAAGTTTATTAAAAGTTAATAATAAATAATTTACATTGTTATAAAATATTTATATTTTGAATAAACACTGTACTTTTTAAACTTGTTATTCATGAAACAATCCTGAAAAAAAAAAATTACAGGTTCCAAAAAATATTTGGCAGCACAACTGTTGATATTATCCAACATTGATCATTCTAATAATAAATCCGCATATTAGAATGATTTCTGAAGGATCATGTGACACTTAAGACTGGAGTAACAGCTGATAAAAATTCAGCTTTTCATCACAGGAATAAATTATATTTTAAAGTATGTTAAAATAAAAAACATTATTTTATATTGTAAAAACATTTTGCAATATTACTGTTTTTTTTCTATATTTTTAATCAAATAAATGCAGCCTTGATGAGCATAAAAGACTGCTTTAAAGACTATTACAAGTCTTACTGACCCCAAACTTTTGAACGGTAGTGTATGTATATATATATATTATTTAGTATTATTATAATATAAAAAAATAATGTC